>NW_006408775.1:3086572-3089137 GCF_000296735.1 Chrysochloris asiatica
ATGGCACCTAACAACAACAACAAACCTTGTGGTTCAAACTGACCTTGGGGTCCTGTGCTTATCTTACAGCACCACTCCACAACTCTTGTACAGGTTGCTGTGAGTAAGAACCAAGCAGTGGTCCTTCAGACAACAACAACAACAACTTGCAAATGAGATAGAAGCCTTAGGGGACACTGAATTTATGCTAATGGGGAGGAAAACTCAGTGGTAAAAAAGGCCAGAATGGTTGCAAATCTCAAGGAATAGAAATAAATCAAAGTCACTAAATAGTAGTAATGCCAGTAAAGAAGAAACTGTTGAATTGCTGTATGTTTTGCTGTGTACATTTCTTAATAATAATGACAAAATAGTTAAAACAAAAACAAAGACTGTTGTTAAGTTCTCTAGAGTTATTTCCATGGCATAGTGAACTGTATAGGGTTTCTGAGTAGTGGCTGGTGAGCTTGAACCACCCACATTGCAGTTCAAACCAACTTTGCAGTCCTGAGAAATTACCCCACAGCACCACACCAGGACTCCATTAGCAAAGCTACAACAACCTTGGAAGCCCTATGGGAGAATTCAAGTCTGTCCTAGGGTTGCTGTTAGTTGGAATTGAATGGCCAGAGGTTCAAGTGAGATTTTACCTTGAGTTAAATCCTGAAATCTAAAGGCATTCTGTGACCTAGAGACTTACAGTTAGGTCCCTAACCTCATCTTAGCCCTGACACAAGCTCAGTCTTGGTCTTTTGAACTTTACTCTGCTGTCAGCAGACAGAAGCAGCTATACCGTCAGGCAGAATGTGTTTGAATGTGGGTTAAGGCCATTTCCTGAGCAGGCCAGTGAGGAGCTGTCTCCCTCAGAGGTTTGCCTGGGCATGCTCTTAATGGTGGATCCCGGGTATTGTGTTGTAGGATAAGCACTGGATTACTAACTGCAAGGAAGGCAGTTCAAACTCACCAGCTGCTCCTTGGAAACCCTACACAGGGTCACTGAGTTGGAACTGACTCAACAGCACTTAACGTTCAGTGCGTTGGCACTGTAGGATAAACACTGGGTTGCTAACTGCAAGGTCCACGGTTCAAACCCATGAGCTGCTCCTCTGATACCTTATGGTGGCAAGGTGCTTGAAGTTGGTTCCAACTCATAGCGACCCTGCATAGAGCTTCAAAGGTTGTAAATCTTTACAGAAGCAGAAAGCCTCATCTTTCTCTCACAGAACGGCTGGTAGTTTTGAACTGCTGACCTTGAGGTTAGCAGTCGGACTCGTAATGACTTCTCTACTAGAGCTCCTTCTGATACCCTATATAAGGTTGTGATGAGTTGGAACTAACTTGACAGCACTTAGCAACCGCAACATAATCTGCATTGGAGTCCTGGTGTGGTGCTGTAGGATAAGCACTGGACAGCTCACCCCAAGGTTAGCCACTCCAACCCACCAACTACACCTCAGGAACTCTCTATAGGGTCGCTATGAGTCAGAACTGACTCGACAACATTTTACAACAACATAATATACATTGGAGTCCTCATGTGGTGCTGTATGATAAACAGTGGGTTGCAAACTTAAAATTGTCAGTTCAAACCCACCAGTCATTCCTTGGAAACCCACTTGATGACAGCATTTAACAACAGCAATGATAAACATTTGAATTGGGGGTCTTTTCTCATCTAAAACAACCTGCATCATTCAGAGTTCTTCGAAAACTCTTCAAAAAATGCTGTAGCATTCTTTTGGTTGTAGCCATTTCTGTATTACCTTTAGTAAAACTATACTCACATGGGATATCAGTGATATTGTCCAATGATTTCTGTATCCCGTTGGGTCACATATCTTTAGAATGGGCACAAATAGGAATCTCTTCCAGTCAGTTGGCCACGCAGTTGTCTTCCAAATTTCTTGGCACAGATGAGTGAGAGCCTCGACTGCTGCTTTGCTGTGTTGAAAGATTTCAATTTGTATTCCATCAATTCCCAGTGTCTTGCTTTTTGTCAATGCCTTCAGTGCACCTTGGACTTCTTCCTTCAGTTTCATTGGCTCTTGATCACATGCTCCTCTTGAAATGGTTGAATATCGACCATTTCTTTTTGGTACAGTGAGTCTGCGTATTCCATCTTTTGATGCCTGCTTCATCCATCAGTATGATTTTCACAGAATCCTTCAATACCACAAGTTAAGATTTGAATTTTTCTTGAGTTCTCTCAGCTTGGTTTTCTAACTCCAGGTCTCTGCATGGTCCACTGCTATTTATAATACTTTCATTGATTAAAGATTCAGAAGTAGTTCATCTCTCCTTGTTCTTAGTCTGTCTTCGTCTGGAAAAAGATGAGGTTTTCTGCTCCTGTAAAGATTTGCATCCTGATAAACCCTATACAGGGTCGCTATGGGTCAGAACCGATTTGGCAGCACACAATCATATGGAGTCCTGGTGAGGCACTGTAGGATAAGCACTGGACTGCTAACTGCAAGATCAGTGGTTCAAACCACCAGCCACTCCTTAGAAACCCTATACAGGTTTGCTATGAATCAGACTGACTTGAAGGCACTTAACAACACAATGCTCATTGTGGACTATTTGAAG
>NW_006408775.1:3089548-3090107 GCF_000296735.1 Chrysochloris asiatica
AACAAGCTATATGAATGGTTGAATGTGAAGCTGATGATGTGCCCTGTAAACTTTCACTCAATCCAAAATAAAAACATTTAATTAAAAAAAAAATGAAAGTAATTCAAATAATCGATAATTTGGTGGTTTTTTTGGTTTGTTTGCTTTTGTTTTGTTTTGTATGGTCTTCTTTATACTTCTATCTCTCTCAATAAGCTTGTATTACTTATATAATAAGGGAGGAAAAACCTGCAATATTTTAAGAGATTTTAGTAACAATGCGGAATACTCAAACAGAAGCTATACAGTGAAGATTGATTTCAGTTTCACAATCCCAATCCTTCCAGACTGCTTGATAATTCTAAAAGAGTTTGAGCCATTACCAGTGTATCTTTAACAGCTAAACTTTAAACTTCCCTTTACAGGTCAATTAGCTTTAAACTCAGGGAAATCCCCATCTCAGTTGTGGGGTCCAGGGGTGGGGGAAGTGGACTGGGAATGGAGGAAGGAAGTCACAGTAAGAGTAGCTATCCTTTACAGACCAGGCTTGTACTTGCTTCTTTCATATTTTATCTCCAAT
>NW_006408775.1:3119673-3148112 GCF_000296735.1 Chrysochloris asiatica
CACATGCAAGGATAGTGTTACTTAGTCATTAGTAGACTGATTTCACCTGTAACACTGCCCTATCTGCCATGTAAGGAGACTTCATTTTGTCAGTTATTTTATACCCAAAGTTTTCTTTTTTAGTGATGTTTTCACAGGACACATTCTCAAGTATTTCTGTTGTTTAATTAAATTTGTTTGTTAAAACTACTCAATTGTAATAATTCTGTAATAATCGTACTAGGAAACTACTACTTAGATTGTGTAGTCCCTTTGTCCTTGTAAAACTTGTGTAGTGTGGCATCCAGTTGTTCAAGAATGAAAATTATGACCTGAGTTTCCCTGTGGTTTGGACTTACCTGCCTAGTCTCTAAGTCAGTGACTCAGACATGAAACTTGCTTAATAAGTTCTTGTACTCAGTGTCCGGGTTTGTTTTATTTATTTATTTTTGGTGTGTCTATAAATTTCTTTCTTTCTTTTTCTTTTTTTTTAAGTAATGTCCCTTCTAATGTATCTGCTTCTAGTAAGTATAAATTCAATATGGCATTCTTTTCTGGGAAGAAGTGTGATGCCTCCACCTTACATTCATTATTATAAGGAAAGCTTTCTTATGAAACAGTACATCGTTACTATAGAATTTTTAGAAAAAGAAATGATCAAGAATGAAGACTAAAGTTCTAATAAGATGATCATTCAATGAAATCTTCATGAATATTTTTTGTATTTCTATCCCATCTTTTTTTCTTTGCACATGCAACCAATGTACTTATATACATATCCCTTTGTAAGGAGCTCTGGTAGCCGAGTGGGTTATAAGTTTGGCTGCTACTTGCAAGGTCACCAGTTTGAATCTACCAGCTGCTCCAAGGGAGAAAGATAGGACTGTTTGACCCCATAAAGATTCACAGACCCAGAAACACTATATAGGGGTGCTGTGAATCAGAGCTGACTCCACGGCACACAAGCACCACACCACCATACCTTTATAAACTTATAGTCCATCTCTATAAAGTGCTACAGTCTACTTTTTGAGGATTCATCATTCGCTATGTAAGATTTTCAGGAGCTCTGGTGGCTCCATAGTTAAGAGCTTGGCCAATTGAACCCACCAGCTGTTCCTTAAGAAAAAAAACCTGATGATCTGCTCCCATAAAGATTATGACCTTGGAGTCTAACATGGAATGACAACAAAGCAAAACTTACAGTAAAATCAGTACTGGAGGGAAAACTTGTGGTAATTAATAATGATATTACAAAAGAATGACCTCAAATTCATAGCCAAACTTGACAACTCCAGTTACTAGAAAGATAAGAGAAAACTAAGCCTAAACCCACCAGCAGAAAGAAAAGAATAAAAACCAGACAAGAAATAAAACATGAAACAGAAAAACAAGAACGAGAGTCAAGAAAAAAAGAGTCAAGAAAACTCTCAGAAAGAGTCAATAAAAATTTTCAGTAGATAAAAAAAAAAAGAGAAGAAAAAAAAATGCAAATAATCAAAACAAGAAATGAAAGAGAGGGCATTAAAAGCAATTGGACAGAAATGAAGAGAATTATAACATAATATTCTGAACAACTATATGGAAACAAACCGGATAAGCTAGTTGAAGTGGACAAATTGTTATAATGTAAGTACACAATTTACCCAAACTGACTCAAGAGAAAACAAAAGGTCTCAATAGACCTATCACAAGTTAAGCGAACAAATCCGTAATAAAACACCTTTTATCTTCCATCTTAATGCCTTTTGTTTGTCTAAAATCAATCCTGAAGCAGATAGTTTCCCCAAGGAATCCTATCAAACATTTAAAAGAGAATTGACAGCAAACACAGTTTAAATTTTCCCAAAAGATAGAGAAGGAAGGAATAGTCCCTCATTTGTTCTTTTTGTAAATTAAAAAAAAAAAAAAAGTTTTATTGTGAATTGAGTGAATGTGCATAGAGCAGATAACCAGGTTTTCATTGAACAAATCACACACTTCATTTCATATCACGGATTGTGATCCCCTCAATGGAACACCACTAACCCAATTGTTGCCTGGTTGGTGTTGTTATTGTTTCCATGCCTCCTTCTTTCCCAACCCTTCTTAATTTTGACGTTGGGGAAGGGCTGCCCTTCAGACCTCCAATGTATGGCCATTCTATGCTGTGTAAACCTAACTAGTGTTGTTATCCATCACTATTTACCTATGTTCACCCATTGTCATTGTTAAGTGTCGCTGAGTCATTTCTGACTCATAGCAATCCTTTATAGGACGTCTGAGGGGAAAGTGGTGTGTCTGAACCACTGAGCTTGTGGTTAGTATACCAGTGCTTATCCTACAGTGACAGAGCAGCAGTCCATACATCTGTGTCTCTACTATTGCTTGACTGAGAATTGAGTCACGTAAGGTCAGTCCCAAGTAAGAAGGGGGACTGAGGAAGAGCCATAATCTCGGAGCTTGAGTGCTCTCTATCTGACTAGTGAGCCTGCTGCTTTTTATGATGTTGAGTTTGCTCCATAGTTTCTATCTCTGTCCTGGATCTTCTGATGTGATCCTTTTCAGAGCAGTTGGTAATGGTATCTGGGCACCATTGGTATCAGTTCATCTGATCTCAGGGTCATGGAGATTTACGTTCATATTGACCTTTGTTCCTTAAAAGATGTTTTTTTTTTTTTTTTAATCAACCACATTGGACCACTGTATATTCTAGGCAATATTCAGATTCCCAGGAACCTTGTATACGATTTACAAGGAGAGGCTAGTGGGCTCAAACTTTCCACCTTGTGTTTTGAAGTCCCGTGCTTATCCTACAGAGCCACCTCACTCCATTGGAGGTTTAGGGTCATGGTTTTATATACCATTACACTCATTTTTCCTGGTGTGTTGCTGTAAGATAAACACTGGACTACTAACCACAAGGTCAGAGGTTTGAACCCATCAGCTGCTCCTCAGAAACCCTATACAGGGTTACTGTGAACCAGAACCCACTCCATACTGTTAATAACAACAACCCTTAATAGAAATTAAAAAATTTTTAATTTACCAGAGTCCCATGGTTATGAGTCATGCCCTGTGATGATGGTCAGGTCCCAGAACCAATCCTGTAAGCTCTCTGTCTGCAATAGTGTACATATCCCAAGCATGGTCCCTTACCTGGTCTGCATTCCCACCTGTGACAATGATAAGCTGATTTACTGCCAATCATGATTTTAAGAAATTTTCCTTTGTTTTCCATCTTCTGTACATAGCCAGAGGTCTGTGAATCCAGGGGACACTGTTATGGCCTCATGCTGATGGTCTCCCATCCAGATGAGCTATCTCTGTCTTTGTCCTGTTTAAAACATAATAAAGTGATCTCAGTAATCTACGTGGAGTCCTGATGTGGTGCTGTAGGAACAGCATTAGACTGCTAACCTTAAAATTGGTGATTCAAGCCCACCAGCTGCTCCTCTGAAACCCTATTCAGGGTCCCAATGAGTGTTAATTAAGCCAAGGATGGTATTTAACAACAACAACAACAATATACATTTGAATTGGGGTCTTTTTCATCTAAAACAATCTTTATCATTAAGAGTTCTTTAAAACGTCATTTTTAAGCTATAACAGGATTGAGAAATATTGAAACAATACAACCTATTCACTGTGGACTATTTGAGGGAATAAAAGAAAAGCATAAAGAAGTAATTGAAGATTGTGCCTACTGACACAATCAAGCTATTACCTACTTACAATGTTCTACATGAACATTTTTTTAAATTGCAAGTCAATCAGCACACTTGATAGCTTTGTACCTATTTTTGCTGTTTATCATTACGATGAGTCTTGCTGCTACTTTCTCCCTTCCTCTTCTAGAAAAGTCTGTGGTTTTCAGTTGTGAGCCCATTGTTGTTGTTAAGTGCCATCAAGTCGGTTCTGACCCATAGCAACCCTGTATAGGGTTTCCAAGGAGCAGCTGGTGAGCTTGAACCACCGACCTTGAAGTTCAAACAGCTTTGCAGTCTGATGCATTAACCCACAGCGACACCCCAGGACTCATTAGGGGGGACACAATTCAATCCATACCAGCAACTAAAATGAGCACTGGGTGTGAGTTCCAAGCATCTCAGTCTCTAGAGGGAGGGGTTGTTGTTGTTATGTGCCGTGGAGTCGGTTCTGACTCATAGTGACCCTGCACAGGGTTTCCGAGGCTGTTAATCTTTACAGGGAGCAGAACGCCTCATCTTTCTCCCGTGAAGCAGCCGGTAGTTTCGAACTGCTGACCTTGCGGTTCGCAGCCCGATTCGTAACCACTACGCTACCAGAGCTCCTTCAGTGGTCAATTAGACAGTGACCCTGAATAAGAAGTGAAAATGGACTTTTTTGTTGAGAAGCAGGGGAGAGAATGACAGTGTCAGTGAGAGGGATCAGCAGAACTTCACAAGGGAGCTAACACTGTCGTGTGTCTTAAAGGTTAGGGAGAAGGGACAAGCAAGACAATCTGGACAGACAGAATAGCAAATGTTGACCTGTTTCCTAGATAGAAAAATGTCATTGTTGTTATTGTTCGTAGTTGACAGCGAATCTGTTCTGACTCATGGTGACTCCTTTTGTGAGAACAGAACCGCTCCATTGGATTTTCAAGGCAGATGACCAAGCTGTTTTCTAATAGCGTTGGGTGAGTTCAAACTGTCAACCTTCCAGCTAGTAGAGCACTCAACTCATTTGTGCCACCCAGGGACTCCTAAGAAAAAGGCATACTTATGCTTAATATGGAGTCCTGGGGTGGCGTTAATGCACCAGTTTTCAAAGCCATTTGAACTGCAAGGTCGGTGGTTCAAGCTCACCAGCTGCTCCTTGGAAACCCTATTCAGGGTTGCTATGGGTCGGAATCGACTCAACGGCACTTACTGAATATACTCCCACTTGGTAAGACACTAAAAATAATGGTGTGTTCTTAGGATTCTGTGTGAGGCACAAGAATATGAATTATCACCAAAGGACTGAGCTTATCAAAACAACACTTTGGTCCCTAGCAAGTTCCACAGAGAACATTCTCCAATTGTTCGTACCCACCAAAGACTGTCATGTTCTCTAAGGGTTTGTCAAGGTCTCCTCCTGAAGGACAATCACAGAAGGTAATTAAAGCAGCATCAGTGTCACCTCAGAACGTACATTACAATCTCCAGGAAACAAAAAGAAGGAAAGAACACCAATGGCTGGTGTTCACTCAGACATTCTTATTCCACTGTCGGAGTACATATGAACGGCTCCCCAGGTGAGTCTATAGGTTTTCAGGTCAATATTTCAGTGTCTACTATGTTGAAGTGGAATGCAGTGGCTCCATATGATAAGCGCTGGATTGACAACCACAAAGTCCATGGTTAGATCCCGCCAGCAGTTTTGCTAGAGAAAGATGAAGCTTTCTGCTCCTGCCAAAATTTAAAGCCTCGGAAACCCTATACAGGGCCGGTAATAGTTGAAACTCCCCATGCACTTAACAATAACAATAATAGGTGTTACAACAAGCAGCTGGGAGTAAACACCAGTGTTGTAGATTCAAGAAATTCTAACTGCAAGATCGGCGAATCAAACCCAATAGTGGTTCCATGGGGAAAAGGTGACAATGTTCCTGTAAAAAGCGAGTCTCAGAGACTCTAGGGAGAAGTTCTACTTTGTCTTTCAGAATCACAATGGATCCAGTGGATGCAATGGCAGTGGGAGGTGAATTTAAACCAACAACCTTGTGGTTCAAACTGAAGTTGTAATACAGTGCATTATCCTACAGCGCCACACCAGGACTCCAAACAAAATTTAGAAGAGTTAGTAAAAGGGAATGAGACCAGAGGGGACTGCTGTCACTGAGGTGAAACAAAGTATGTGATTTGTTGGATGTAATACTGATGATCTTCTCTAAACCTTCACTCAATTCACAATAAAAAGGTGTCTGTTTTTCTTTTAAGTAAGAGAATGACCTTGGTCATTTTTGCCTCTTAATGTCTACACTGGCTAATATGAATATTACCAGCCCTGTTTCCTCTTGGCTTGCATTTGATCATTCTCTCAGATAATCTGAAACAGTTTGCTTGGATGGAGGACACTTTCCCTTAGTGTCAGGATTTTCTTTTTGGAAATCTTTTTGTTTAGAGGAGTAGTCAAGTTGGTTCCAACTCTCGGCAACCCTATTTACAACAGAACAAAACACTGCCCGACCCCCCACCATCCTCAAAATTGTTGTAATGTTTGAGTACATTTCCACTGTGTCAGTCCATTTCATTTGGGGTATTCTGTTTTTTTCTCTGACCTTCCACTTTATCAAGCACGATGTCCTTCTCCAGTGTCTGGTCCCTCCTGATAACATATCTGAAATATGAGAGACTAAGTCTCATTAACCTGGCTTCTAAGGAATATTCTGGATATGTTTTCCAATACAGATCTGATTGTTCTTCTTGTAGCCCATTGTACTTGTAATATTCTTCTCCAATGCCATAATTCAAATGTATCAATTCTTCTACAGTCTTCCTTACTCAATCTCCAATTTTCATATGCATATGAGGCAATAGAAAATGCCATGGCCTGGGTCAGAAGCAGCCTCAACTGTTATCTTAGCTCTTGAGCACTTTGAAGAGGTTTTGTTTTTGTTTTTTCAGCAGATTTGCTTAATGCAATCTGTCATTGATTTCTTGACTGTTGCTGCCATGGATGTTGATTGTGTATTCAAGTAGAATGAATTATTTGATGACTCCAAACTTTTCAGTGTCTACTAGGAAGTTATTCATTAATCCAGTGGTGAGAATTTTGTTTTCTTTACATTGAGGTACAATCTATACTGAAGGCTGTAGTCTTTGACCTTCACCAGTTAGTATTTTAAGTCTTCTTTGCTTCCAGCAAGCAAGATTGTGTTATTTGTATACCACAGTTTGTTAGTGAGTATTCCATCAGCACAATTCAGTGCTCTGGAATACCCATGCTTCACAAAGCTGTCCATAGTTTACCAGAATCCACACAGTTGAAAGACTTTGCATGGTCAACAAAGCACAAGTAAACATCTTTCTCAGATTCTCTGCTTTCAGCACAAGTAAACATCTTTCTCAGATTCTCTGCTTTCAGCCAATATGATGTCAGCAATCATATTCCTTAAATGGGCACAAATAAGGATCTCTCCCACTCAGTTGGCCAACTAACTGTCTTGCAGTTTTCTTGTCATAGATGTGTGAATGCCTCCAGGGCTTAATCAGTTTGTTGAAACCAAGGTATGACAAACTGTCAGATGAGTGGTAATGTAAGTTTCTGGTATGTGAGAAACATCTGGTTCCAACCCTACATCTAGAAAGAATAGTCTACAATGGACACCTCAATCTCTCATCTACTACTATCTACAAATAGAATAAACCAAATGTGACTATAAAATTAATGCATAGTTGCTGGATAGTTCCCCATGAGCTCTGTCTTTTCTGTATGTGTTTGTTGTTGTTGGAAATATACACAGAAAAACATACACCAATGCAACAAGGTCATCATGTACAGTGTGGCAACACTGATCACATGCCTTGAATTGGGCAGCTATTCTCACTCTCCTTTCCAAATGTTCTCCTCCCCCAGGAACGCAAAGCCATTTCCCCCTAAGCTTCCTATGTAACCTTTCCAGCTGCTCTTAATAATTTGATACCATCTAGTAAGGGCTTCGCTTTTTCTGAATATTTTGCTAGCAGACGCTCCTATAGCTTTTGATCCATACATTCTCTTTGAGGATGTTTGTATAGCAAACAGCATTGGAAGTTAGAAATTGTATTTTTTCCAGAGCCAAGGCCAGGTTTTTTAGGGCTAGTGGTAGCATCCCATGTCCAGTGATTTGTTGTTGTTGTTGTGAAGTGCCGTCGAGTCGGTTCCGACCCATAGCGACCCTGTACAGGGTTTCCAAGGGTGTAAATCTTTACGGGAGTAGAAAGCCTCATCTTTCTCCCGCGGAGCGGCTGGTAGTTTCGAACTGCTGACCTTAAGGTTCGCAGCCCGATTCGTAACCACTACGCTACCAGAGCTCCATAGCTGCATCCAAACCACAGGGTGCAACTTCTGGTGCTTGGTGGCAACAGCATCAGTGTCCTCACTAGCTGGTTCTGGGGCACATTGTGGTGTTGGCATAGGATGAGTAGCGTTGTAAACCTGGCCGTCCAGCCTCCTCATGATTTCCACAGATACTCAATATTGAAATTTATCACATTTGCTCCTCATTTGCTATCTCCTTATGTGCCATTTCACATTCATCACAATAGTGAAAAATCTACAATCCAAGTATTTTCACATTAATGACATATATATGGTGAAACAAATTCTGAACTGCGAGACAAGAGTAATGCTGGCTGTGATGTAGGTTGTGTGTCAACTTTGTTGGGCCATGATTCCCAGTGGTTTGGCAATTATGTAACTTTGTAATTTGGCATTCATGGAACGATATAGTCAGTCATCTTCCATTTTTTGTTCTGATGTGTTCATTCACCATTCTCCCATAATGCTTATTTTTTCATAAAACATCCTGGTCTTTGGAAACTAGTCATGTTGAT
Organism: Chrysochloris asiatica; assembly: GCF_000296735.1. Taxonomy (NCBI): domain Eukaryota; kingdom Metazoa; phylum Chordata; class Mammalia; order Afrosoricida; family Chrysochloridae; genus Chrysochloris; species Chrysochloris asiatica. Next base: position 3,128,175 of record NW_006408775.1, read on the forward strand.
CATTGAGGAGGGGGTACCTTGTGGTGAAAACATTTACAACAAAATACTTGTGGCTCCTTCAATTCCTTCCTGTCTACTTCAGTGATATTGATCACAGTCAAGTTGTACAACCATTCTAACTGTCCTTTTCCAAGTTATTCTACCATCATTAAGATTAATTCAATGTTCCCTCTAAGCAAAAATTGAAGTACCATCAACTGTCAGAAAAACAAATAACTTTGTCTTCATAGAAGTGTAAGTAAATGCTCCTTAGAAGTGAAGTTGGAGAGGTTTTCTCTCTCATACTTTTGGCATGTTATCAGGAGGGACTAGAAGGATATCACGCTTGGTAAAGTGGCAGCTCAGTGAAAAAGAGGACGATCCCAACAAAATGCTATGACACAGTAGCAGCAGCAATGGACTTGAGCACAGCAGCTGTGAGGACAGCGTAGGACAGTGTTTCATTCTGTTGTGCATAGATTCACCAGGAGTTGGAACTGACTCAACAGCACCTAACAACAACCAGAAACAAGGAAGACCAGCTAATATCGCTATTACTCACATTTGCGCACCAACTAATTAAGACAGTGATGATGGAGATGAAAAATTTAACCAACTTCTTATTCTAAAACTGATCAAACATACAATCAGGATGTATTGATAATTACTTGTGATTACAATACAAAGGTTGGAAACAAAAAGGAAGATTTAGTAGTTGGAAAATATGGATTTGGTGGTAGGAAAAATGCTGGCTATATCACATGATAGAATTTTGTAGTACCTATACCTGGTGTGGCGCTGTGGGTTAATGCGACAGACTGCAAAGCCGTTTGAACTGCAAGGTTGGTGGTTCAAGCTCAACAGCTGCTCCTTGGAAACCCTACAAAGGGTCGCTATGGGTCAGAATTGACTCGACAGCACTCAACAACAACAACAAATGCCTTTTTAAAAAAATTGGGAATACCTTTTTAATAAACACCATTAAAGGTGACTATACACATGGAACTCACAAGAGGGAATACATCTTTGGGAAGAGAGACTAGAAAAACTCAATATCATCAGCCAAAACAATGCCAGGGGCAGACTGTCAAACAGACCATCAATTGCTTATATGCAAGTTCAGGCTGAATCTGAAGAAAATTAAAACAAGACCAAGAGAACCAAAATATAATTTTCCTGAGTTTAGAGACCATCTCAAGGAAAGATTTGATGCATTAGACACTAATGACCAAAGACAACAAGAGCTGTGGAATGACGTCAAGGGTATTATACAGGAAGAAAGCAAAAGGTCCTTAAAAAGACAGGAAAGAAAGAAAAGACCAAATGGATGTTAGAAGAGACTCTGAAACTTGCTCTGCAGTGTAAAGATGCTAAAACAAATAGAAGAAATGAGGAAACAAAAGAGATGAACAGAAAAATTTAAAAAGCTGTTCGAGAAGACAAAGTGAAGTATTATAAGAAATGTGCAAAGACCTGAAGTTAGAAAGCAAAAAGGCAAGAGCACACTCAGCATATCTCAGGGTGTAAGAAGGAAAGAAAAAATTCAATTCTGAACTTGCAGTTATGAAGGATACAATAGGCAAATATTGAATGATGCAGAAAGCATGAAAAGAAGACCTAAGGTATACACAAAGTCACTGTACCAGAGAGTAATGGCCAAATGGTCAACATTTTCAAGAGGCAGCATATGAGGCAGAGCCTGTGGTACTGAAGGAAGAAGTCCTAGTTGCACTGTAAGCCTTGACAAAAAATAAAGCTCAAGAATTGACACAATACAAATTGAAATCTTTCAACAAACTGAGGCAGCAGTGGAGGCACTCACTCATTCATCTTTGCCAAGAAAACTGGAAGACAGCTACCTGGCCAACTGAATGGAAGAGAGCCATAGTTGAGCCCATTCCAAAGAGAGGTGACGCAATGGAATGCAGAAATCACAGAACAATATCACATGCAAGTAAATTTTTGCCAAAGATCATTCAAAAATAGTTGTAACAGTACATCTACAGGGAATTGCCCAGAAATTCAAGTTGGATTCAGAAGATGATAAGAACTAGGGATATCATCATTTGTATCAATCAGATAGGAAGAGAATACCAGAGAGACGTTCACCTGTGCTTTATTGACTAAGCAAAGTCGTTTGACTGTGTGGATCATGACAAGCTATGGATAACATTGCAAAGAATGAATATTCCAGAACACTTCATTGTTCTCATTAGTAACCTGTACATAGACCGGGAAGCAGGCATTAGAACAGAAGTAGGGGATACTGAGTGGTTAAGTCTTCTTAACTTCCAGCAAACAAGGTTGTCTCATCTCTGTATCTTAGATTGTTACTGTATCGTCCTCTAATCCTGATACCATCTTCTTCTTCATATAATCCAGCTTCTCAGATTGTTTCCTCAGTATATATATGGAATAAGTATGCTGAAAGGATGCAACCCTGGCACACACCTTCTCTGATTTTAAATCTGTCAGTATCTCTTTGTTCTGTATAAACAACTGCCTCTTGGTCTATGCATAGGTTTCTCATGAGCACACTAAAGTGTTCTAGAATAAACATTCTTGACACTGTTATCCATAATTTAATATGAGCCACATAATTGAGTGCCTTTGCATAGTCAGTAAAGTCAGTTCTGATTCCAGCCTGGATTTCTGGCAGCTCCCTGTTGAGGTATTGCAGCAACCAGTTTTGGATTCTCTTCAGTAAAAGTTTACTCACATGTGACACTAATGATATTGTTTTGTGATTTCCACATTCCATTGGTCACCTCTCTTTGAAATGGACACAAATATGGATCTCTTTCAACTATTTGTCCAAGTTAACTGTCTTCTGAATTTCTTTGCATAGATGGGAGAGCGTCTAGTATTGCATCAGTTTGTTGAAACATTTTTGTTTTCCAACAATTCCTGAAACCTTGTGTTTTGCTGTAGCTTTTCAGGGCAGATTAGACTTCTTTTTCAATACCATTGATTCTTGATCACATGGTATGTCTTAAATGGTTCAATATTGACCTATTGTATTTGGTTCAATGACTGTGTATCCTTGTCATCTTCTTTGAAGTATTTCTGTACCAGTCAATATTTTGCCCACTTTGTTGATTTTTGGTGCTATCAAGTCAGTTCTGACTTAATCTATGGACCACCTAACAAAATACTGCCAAGTCCTGTCCCATCCTCACATCACAATTGTTGTTATGTTGGAGCCCACTTTTGTAGTCATGATATCTATTCACTTCATTGGGGGTTTTTCTTATTTTGCTGACATTACTAAGGATTATGGCTACTCCAGGGAATGGTTCCTTCTGACCACATGTCCAAAGTATTCTATCTTGCCCATGTTGTTGTTGTTGTTGTTAAGTGCTGTCGAGTCGGTTCCGACCCATAGCGACCCTGTACAGGGTTTCCCAGGGTGTAAATCTTTACAGGAGTAGAAAGCCTCATCTTTCTCCCGCGGAGCGGCTGGTAGTTCCGAACCGCTGACCTTAAGGTTCACAGCCCGATTCGTAACCACTATGCTACCAGAGAATCATTCAATATCGTGAATTCTTCTTTAATTCTTTCTGATTGACAAATTCTAACTATGTTGTTTCCTTTTGATTTTTTGTAATTCCAGGTTTTAGTCTATTTCATTACAATATTTTATTTTGTCTTCTCTAGCTGACCTATGAAATTTTCTTTTAAGCTCTTTAACTTTATCATTTCTTCCATTCACTGTAAGTTTTCTATATTAAAGAGCAAATTTCATAGTCTCTTCTGACTTCCATTTTGTTTTCTTTATTTCACATCTTTTCAATTACCTTTTACTTTTTTAATGGATGACGTTCTTGATGTTATCCCACAGCGCTCCAGACTTCGGTTAGTTCGTGTCTAATGCATCAAATCTATTCTTGAGATGGTCTCTAAATTCAGGTGGGATATACTCAATGTTTTGTTTGGACTCTTGTGGACTTGTTTTAATTTTCTTCAGCTTCAGCCTGAACTTTCATAGAAGCAATTAATGGTCTGTTTTATAGTTGGCCCCTCGCTGTTTTTGCTGATGATATTGAGCTTTTCCATAGTTTCCTCTTACAGATATAGTCAATTTGATTCTGGTGTATTCCATATAGAGAGGTCTAGTTGTATAGTTGCTGTTTATATTGTTGATAAAATGTATTTGCAATGAATAAGCCATTGGTGTTAAGTACCATAGAGTTAGTTACAACTGATAAAGACCCTATATAGGGTTTCCAAAGAGTGGCTGGTGGATTTCAACCGCCAAATCTTTGAGTTACCAGTCCATTGTTTATCCTACATTCAGACTAGAACTCTGAATAAGTCATTGGTCGTGCAAAATTCTATCATGCAACGTCCAGCATCACTTATATCACCAAGGCCTTATTTTCCAGCTACTGATTCTTCCTTTCTGTTTCCAACTTTTCCATTTCAATCCTAGTAATTATCCATACATCTTGATTGCATGTTTGATAAATTTCAGGCTGAAGAAGATTGTAGGATTCCTCAGTTTCACTATCATTGACTTGCATGGTTGGTGCGTAAATTTGGATCTCAACCGGTCTTCCTTGTTGGCATATAGACACTACCTTATCACAGACAACATTGTAATTCAAGATAGACTTGAAAGGTTCTTTTTGATGATGAACGTGATCCATTCCTCCTCCATTTGTCAGGGCTGGCATAGTAAACCATATGATTGTTTGATTTAAAATGTTTAAAACCAGTCCATTTCAGTTTACTAATGTCTAGAATATTAATCTTTATGAATTCCATCTCATTTTTTATGACTTCCAATTTCCCAAGATTCATATCATGTGCTGATTATTAATGGATGCTTGCAACTGTTTCCTCTTGAATTGTTCCTCATCAGCAAATGAAGGTCCTTAAAGCTTTGCTCCATGCTGTGTTTAAGGTCGCTCAACTTTGAGGACACAGTTCTTACCCAGTCATACTTTGAGTTCCTTCCAACCAGAGGGGCTCATTTTCGGGCACTGCGTAAATCAATATTCTGCTGCTATTTACAAGGTTTTCAGGGGCTAACTGCAGGGAGTGGCTTCACTTCTGCTGTTTGACACAGTCCCAGCAGGAGAAACATCATGCAAAGCATATGATTCTCAGAAGGAACATTCTCTATCTCCTCTTTAGGATAACTTTCAATTCACTTGTAAAAATATATAATATTGCCATATTCACAGCTTTTACTATGAGCTTTCCAGACCTTGGGAAGAAACCGGTCTGGCAACAATTGTTTCAGCTACGGTGGGTTGAATTCAAAGGGAATTGTATGAGCCACTCCTGTTCACAGAAAACCTAAGTACAAAGTAACTGCATTTATGAGATCACAAAAGCAGATAACAAACTAAAGTAAAGCTGACTGACCCCTATAGACCTCACCACAATCAATTACCAGCCAGAATCCACAAACCCGCACTATTACATACAGGCACCTACGTAAATAGGCAAAGAATAGTGAACATAAGTGAAATATGGTCTAAACTTAATAATCTATATTTCCTGCAGCAATTAGCCAGGTTGGGCCTTATGCCTCACAGCTTCAAAAGAAAGAAACATAGGAACACTGTGGTTAAGCAATTTAATGAATACTCTAGAAAAACAAAACAATTAAGTAGATGTTAGTAATACTTTTAGTATGAAAAATAGTAGTGCAGTATGTAGGATAGAAGATTGATAATCACCTAGTAGAAACAATAAAGTAGTGTTAAGCATTGATGATTAATAGAAGTTTATATTACTAAGAAGATGTTATCAGGGGTCTGATAAGTGGAAATGATTTGTGTAAGTTTTAACTTGATCTTTTAGTGGGAATAAGAAGAAATAATTTATCACTTACGTAGGAGAGGAGATGATATCAAAAGGAAAATGTTCAATGGTTGAAAAATGAACAGAATATAGAAAGGTCAGTTTGGACATCACAGAAATACTTTTGTTAAGGTTGGTTGTCTAATCACAGGGTGAAGGAATGTTGTGATTAAAACTGTGTAATAATTCAAGGGAAAATCAAAGTATCAAATCATTATGTACTGTGTAATTTTAAGTATTTGAGCCAGGGCAGAGAAGAAGAAGAAGAAGAAGAAGAGAGAGAGAAAGAGAGAGAGAGAGAGAGAGAGAGAGAGAGAGAGAGAGAGAGAGAGAGAGAGAGAGAGAGAGAGAGCTAGCTCCATTAGCCAACTAAGTGGAGACTCCTCGATTTCTTTCACTTTCGCCGACTCTGCGTCTCCTCTTGTGTCCTGTGACCCCGCGAGAGCTGGACAGAAGTAGTCTGTCTCTCCTCCTTCCTAGTCTGCGTTATTCTGGGAGCTCTGCTGAAACCTGTCGATCATGGATGACCCTGCTGGTATTTATAATACCCATGGCATAGCTTCCAAAATCACAGCAACACACAAGCTACCAGAGTATGACAAACTGACTGACCAGTGGTGACTCCAGACCCTGGAGTTTCTTAATCATGACATGCTATGCTCTTCCTGGTATCTGCCCATTTTCTCCCCTCTCCCCATTACAAAATAATTATCCTTCACACTCTATGCTTTAAAGGATTAAGAACAGCTCTAGAATGTGCCCACAGCATCCTAACTTGAAAACATGTCAGGAAAGTTACGCAGATGATGAGATGTGAATTAAAAAAAGAAACTGAACAGAGCTATACAAACAAAAGAGCAATAATCCAAGTTTCTGAGCTCAGGAAGGAGAAAAGTATTCATGAACTGAATTTTCAAATTATTACACATAAACCAAGATCAGAAAAATAATGACACTTGAGGTCCTAGGGAATTCTGTATGGGACTTATCTGTACCAGGATGGTTTCATCTCCAAGTTCTGACTTAGGAGTTACATAATACTCTTTGTCATCAGTGTTTGGTCCAACGGGGCCAAAAGGTACATGGGACAATTGCTATGTTCTTGTCTCTAATGAGACTCTCAGGGAATCTGGTCCCAATGGCCTTGGAGAGTCCTGTAAGGGCTTGATCTATGATTCCACTACACATTCTTCCTGCACAGAGAACTAAGACCATGAACCCATACTCCACATTTGTTCCAAGACCATTCAATGCCCACAGTAGAGAGAAGCAATGGGCACACATACAGAGGGGAAGAACACAGTTACAGAATTGGCCTCCATCGGGTAAGATTACATCAGAGACTTTTTGATATTTGTTTATTAAGATGCGAAGTCCTTTTAGGAAATTCTAGTGCAAAACTTGCAGATTTAGTGAGCAATAATAAGAGTACTGAATCCACTAGCTCAATCTTGATATAAATCCAGTAATAATCAGCTATTTCTCTGGCCTTTTTATGATCTACTAAGTCCTGGTGGTGGTGGTGGTGGTGATGTGCAGATTATAAACCTTTAAGGGAGCAGAAAGCCTCATCTTTATCCTGTGGAACTGCTGGTAGTTTCAAACTACTGACCATAAGATTAGCAGCCTGATTTGTAACCACGATGCTATCAGAGCTCCTTAAGCCCTGGTAGTAAAATGCACAATGAGCTGGGCTTTGAACTCCAGGTCAGTAGTTCAAATCTACCAGTTGCTAGATGGAAGAAAGATGAGATTTTCTTCTGTAGTAAAGACTTACAGCTTCTGAAACCCTATGTAGGGTCACCATGAGTCTGAACACAGTTGGTGGCACATAATCACCAATACAAGGCATCGAGAAATGACTAGGAAAGGTTAAAAGGGACATACGTAACCACAGACATGAGCTGAGTGTCTCTATGTGTGTTTTATGCTTCAAGTTGCTAAGTGACATTGAGTCTGTTTCAAATTATAACAATTCTGTATAGAGTTTCGATGAGCAGCTGGTGAGTTTGAACCACATACCCTGAGATTCAAACCAACTTTTTGGACCAGTGCTTATCCTATAGTGTCATTGTTTTCTTAAAATCAAAAGGTAGAGTCAAGTAGGACCTGTACCATCTAAGACAGGGAGCCAGAAGGGGTATGGGAAATGGGGGAGATTCTTACTGAGAAACTATGATAAAGTAAATACGACCATGCCTGGAGTCTGACTTGTCCTATTTAAACCCTCAGTTACGAGATTTCTGCTCTGTGTCTCTCTTCTCTGCACTTAAAACAAGACCCATGAGTGGGACAAACCAGTCAAGTGTCCCTGAGTTCCTCCTCCTGTGGCTCTCCAGGCAGCCCCAGCAGCAGCAGCAGCTCCTCTTCGGGCTCTTCCTGAGCATGTACCTGGTCACAGTCCTGGGAAATCTGCTCATCATCCTGGCCATCAGCACAGAGTCCCGCCTGCACACCCCCATGTACTTCTTTCTCTTCAACCTCTCCTTCGTGGATGTCTGCTTCTCCTCTACTACTGTGCCAAAGATGCTAACCAATCACATCCTTGGGAGTCAGTCAATCTCCTTCCCTGGGTGTCTCACACAGCTGTATTTTTTCAGTGTATTTGTGGACATGGACAATTTCCTCCTGTCTGTGATGGCCTATGATCGCTTTGTTGCTGTATGCTACCCCTTACATTATACAACAAAGATGACCCACCAGTTCTGTGCCCTCCTAGTCAGTGGGTCTTGGGGAATTTGCATTCTGAATGCTCTGTTGCATACTATGCTGACGGCTCGACTCTCTTTCTGTGCAGACAATATGATCCCTCATTTCTTCTGTGATATATCTGCTCTCATGGACCTCTCCTGCTCTGACACACACCTCAATGAGATGATGCTTTTTACTGAGGGGGCCATTATAGTGATCACCCTATTTGTTTGCATCCTGGTTTCCTACATTTGCATCACCTGGGCTGTCCTGAGAGTCCCATCCACAAAGGGGAAATGGAAAGCCTTCTCCACCTGCGGCTCTCACTTGACTGTGATTTCCTTCTTCTATGGCACCATCATTGCTGTGTACCTCAACCCTTCTTCCTCTCACTCAGCTGAGAAAGACACCGCGGCTACAGTGTTGTACACAGTGGTGACCCCCATGCTGAACCCTTTCATCTACAGCCTCAGGAACAAGGACTTGAAAGGGGCTCTTAGAAAAGCAATCAGCAGAAAAGGGTTTTCTATATCATGAAAGCATCAAAGTTCAATCTCATTGTCAAAGAAAACTCTTTTCCACCAATTGAGTGTAAGGCAGCAGTTGTTTTGTCAAAGTGACAGAAACAAACATATTGCTAAGGGTACAACCAAGGACACTGTGACTTATTTATTAGTAGACTGGATTTTACCTGTAACACCACTCTATCTGCCATATAAGGAGGTCTCATTTAGTAATATGCTGTATGTGATGGCAACCACATAGGATTCTCACATACTGGTTTGGAGAATCGGACAAAAGAATGACAGGATGACATCCAAGGACTCAGGCAGGTCATAACATTTCAGTTGTGAAATAGAGACCCTGGTAAGCATTGTGGCCCAGAGCACCAAGAGGTGAAGACACACAGTGTCCTAGAAACCCTTCGTTACCAAGTAGCTTGGCTCCCTGACTTTGCAGGTAGTTCTAGCCAGACTCATGGCTTTGGATATTTTCTATCTCCTCTTCCAACTCCCCTTCTTCACTTCATGTTTGGAACGGACTCTTCAACCTTCACCTTCATGGACTAAATCAAAGGTCACCTCCTACTTCTTGAAGCCTTCCTAGCTTGCTCTTCTGGAACCCTAGTTCTATGTTTTGGGTTGATTGCACTCTGTCCTATAATTATTTGACGTTCACCTTTGTCCCCTCCAGAAGGCTCTGCACATATTATGGGAGACTCTGGATTCAAATGCATGTACTCTTCACCTTGGATTTCTCATGACTGGTAGTGCTCCTGGACCAAAGGCTACAGAATGCATGGATGAGTTTTGCCTTGCTTAAATTAGAGGATTTCAAACCCAACATTTTGTTATTCCAAGAAATCAGGTGTGCACATTGCAAAGGCAAAAACTCCAAAGGCATAAAATTCAAACAACCTGTAACTTTGCCACTTCAAATAACCATGTTGTTATTTTTGTTAAGTGCTGTTTAGTCAGGTCCAATTCATAGCAATCCTGTACAGTTTCTAAGGAGTGACTAGTCGGGGGTGGGTGGGGACTCCTTAGTTACTGTTGTTAAGTTCCGTGGAGTTTGTTCTGACTCATAGTAACCCTGTAGAGGGTTCCCTAGAAGTGGCTGCTGGGTTTGACTCACTGACCTCGGGGTTAGCAGTTCAGTGATTATCATAGAGTGCCTACACCAGGACTCCAAGACAGCCATAGTGAGACATTTATGAAGAGAATTCTTTAAAAGCTGTTGCTGTAGTTGTTTAGTGCCGTTGAGTCATAGCCAGCTTATGTAGGGTTTCTGGAGTCCTGATGTGGCACATTAGGATAATCACTGGACCACAAAGTCAGTTTGAACTGCAAGGTCGGCCGGTCAAACTCATACAGGATGCTATGAGTCAGAACTGACTCAAGGCACATAACAACAATCTTAGGGTTCTTGAGGATCCTGTGCCCTGCTAGTCATTGGGTTTGGGTAATTTACAATCTGAATGCTTTGTTGCATAATATGCTGATGGCTCGACTCTCATTCTTGGAAACACCCTGTATAGGGTTGAAGCACCAACCTCCAATACTTATCCTATTGTAATCTATTTATATTACTCTGGATCTTGATTTTTCCAGTTTCTTCTTCCCATGTCAGTAAAGAACTTAGACATGTGCATAATGTTTCATTCAATAGATGCATATCTTATCCCTTCTCCAAATCTGAACAACTTCAGTGTCTATGGTGTAAATAGCTGCTGTATAATACCTCTTTAAAGTGTTGAAGAGCAAAGGTATCAGTTTGAGGACTGAGGTGGAGTCAGACCCCTGGCATGGTAATTTCAATTGCCTCAAAAGCATGTGAATGTTGGACAGTGAATAAGGAAGAATTGATGCATCTGAGTTATGGTGTTGGAGAAGAGTATTAAAAGTACCATGGACTGGCTGAAAAAACAAACAAATGTGTGTTGGAAGAAGTACAGCCAGAATGCCCCTTAGAAGCTATGATGGCAGGGCTGGGTGAGTTCCTGGTACACAGTGTGGCTGTTGGACCCAGGCCTTGTTGAGTGCTTTCAGGTCTGTCTGCTGCAGCACTGACATTCACCGCCCACATCACTGTGGTGGGATACCTGTTGTCACTTAGGTTTTCAGGTCACAAACCCTTCATGAAAGTCTGACTCTGAGACATGCATGGTAGCTGTTTCCACAGGGGCTTCTGTAAAACCAGCTCCCTCCCTCAGCATTTGGGTGTTAGAATGCAGAGCTCAGATTTACTCATTTCCTCTTGAGATAGCTCTGGGGATTATTTTTAAGCGAACTCATCTTCAAGCAGACTTTTCTCCTCAAGATGAGGTTGTTGTGGATTGAACTGTGTCCCCCCATGAAATGTGTATCGTAAATCTCAATGTTTAGGGTTATAATGCCAGTTGGGAGTAGGGTTTTGTTTGTTAATGAGGTCCTATCAGTGTAGGGTGTGTTTCAGGCCTACTTATACTTGAGCTATATAAAAAGAGCAGACTAGGCACAGGAAGCAAGCACAAATGTACGGAAGATAACTTGCCATGTGTACATAGATTGCCTGGAACCAGGGACCCCCAGGCCTACAGACAAAGGATGAAATCTTTACCAAGAGACACACACAGACAAAGTTGTCCCCTAAGCTGGGGACATAAATTCCAACTGTTAGCCTTCAAAGTATCAAACAATAAATTTGTTTGCTAAATGTGGTGTTGCGGGTTAATGTCAGGACTGCAAAGTCCGTTTGAACTGCAAGGTCAGTGGTTCGAGCTCACAAGCTATCATCAAAACGCTATACAGGGTTGCTATGACTCAAATGTACTAATCACCAACAACAAAGCCATCTACTTGTGGTATTGCTGGGATAGCACCACTCCCTAATCAAATAGCTGCATCTATAAAATAGAGTTTGATTTTAAAAAGAGGAAAATCATACTTGATAAAGTAGAGAGCCAGAGTCATGCTTGGCATAGTAAACCATATGATTGTTTGATTAAAAATGTTTAAAACCAGTCCGTTTAAGTTTATTAATACCTAGGATATCCATTTAATGAGTTCCATTTCACTTTTGAAGACTTCCAATTTCCCTAGAGTCATACCATGTCCTGATTATTAATGGATACTTGCAGCTGGTATCTCTTGACTTGTTCCTCATCTACAAATGAAGGGCCCTAAAGCTTTGCTCCATCCATGTCCTTAAGAACAAACAACTTTGAGGATGGAGGTCTCTCCTAGTCGTATCTGAGTTCCTTCCATACTGAGGGGTTCATCTTCTGGCACTGTGTAAGTCACAATTCTGCTGCTATCTACAAGCTTTTCAGTGGCTAACCATTCAAAGTGGTCTGCCTCTCTCCCTTTTACTAGTCTATCTTAGTTTGGGAGTTCTCCTGAAATCTTTCAATCATGGATGACCCTGCTGGTATTTATAACACCAGTGGTATAACTACCAATATCATAACAAAGCCACCAGAGTATGACAAACTGACAACCAGTGGTGGACTCTGGAATCTGGAGCTTCTCAATCATGACATACTATGGTCTTCCCAATGTCTGCCTAGCTCTCCAATACACAATTATTAACCTTCACACCCCATGATTTAAAAGACTAAGAACAGCTCTATGTGCCCACAGCATCCTAACTTGGATGTCAGCAAACCTATGCAGATGATCAGATGTGAATGAAAAAAATACACAAAACAAAATAGAACAGGGTTGTACAAACAACACAGCAACAACCCAAGTTTCTGTGCTCAGAAGTAGAAAATTACTCATGAGCTGAACTTTTAAATCATTAGACATAAACCCACATCAGCAAAATGATTATATTTGAGGGCCTACGGGATTCTGTTTGGGGCTTGTCTGTAGTTCCAGGATGGTTTCATCTCCAAGTTCAGAGTTAGGAGTTACATAATATTCTTTGTCATCAGTGTTTGCTCCAATGGGGCCAGAAGGTATTTGGGACAATTGTATGTTCTTGTCTCTAATGAGGCTCTCAGGGAATCTGGTCCCAATGGCCTTGGAGAGTCCTGTAAGGGCTTGATCTTATTCCTCTAAGCATCCTTGCTACCCAGCGAACTAAGACCATGAACCTCTACTCCTCATTTGTTCCAAGATTTTTCAATGCCCACAGTAGAGAGAAGCAATGGGTAGACATACAGAGGTGAAGAACACATGATAGGTACAGAACCAGCCTCCAATGGGTAAGATTACATCAGAGACACATTTTGATATTTGTGTATTAAGACATGAAGTCCTTTCAGGAGCTTCTAGGGTTAAACTTGCAGATTGAGGGAGCAATAGTAAGAGTCCTAAATCCTTTAGCTCTGTCTTGAGATAAATTAGTAATGATCAGCTATTTCTCTGGTCTTTTTTATGAGCTACTTAGTCCTGGTAGAGAAGTGGATTATGTGCTGGGCATCTAACTCCAGGTCAGCAGTGCAAATCTACCAGTCACTCCATGGGAGATAGAGGAAGTTTTCTGCTGCAGTAAACATTACAGTCTCTGCAGCCCTAAACAGAGTCTCTATGAGTCTGAACCGAGCTGGTGGAACAACCCTATAGTCATGGAGAAATAACTAGGAAATGTTAATAGGGACACACTAAATCACAGAGATGAGCTGAGTATGTCTGTTTGTGCTTTATGCTTCTGGTTGTTAAGTGACATGGAGTCTCTTCCAAAATACATTGATTCTCTAGAGTTCCCAATGACTGGGTGGTGAATTTGAACTACAGACCCTGGGACTGAAACCAACCTTTTGGTCCAGTGCTTATCATACAGTGTCATTTTTTATAAAATCAAAAGGTAGAGTCAATAAGGGCTCGTATCATCTAAGACAGGGAGTCAGAAGGGGTGTGGGGAATGGGAGTGATCCTGACTGAGTAACTCTGATAAAGTAAATAAGACGATGGCTGGAGCCTGACTTGTCCCATCTGAACCCTCAGTTTCTAGATTTCCGCTCTGTGTCTCTCTTCTCTGCATCTGTATCTAGACCCATGAGTGGGACAAACCAGTCTAGTGTCTCTGAGTTCCTCCTCCTGTGGCTCTCCAGGCAGCCCCAGCAGCAGCAGCAGCTCCTCTTCGGGCTCTTCCTGAGCATGTATCTGGTCACAGTACTGGGAAACCTGCTCATCATCCTGGCCATCAGCACAGACTCCCATCTGCACACCCCCATGTACTTCTTCCTCAGCAACCTGTCCTTCGTGGATGTCTGCTTCTCTTCCACCACTGTCCCTAATATGTTGACCAACCACATACTTGGGAGTCAGTCCATCTCCTTCCCTGGGTGTCTCACACAGCTGTATTTTCTCATTGTGTTTGGGGACATGGACAGTTTCCTCCTGTCTGTGATGGCCTATGATCGCTTTGTTGCTGTATGCCACCCCTTACACTACACAACAAAGATGACCCCTCAGCTCTGTGCCCTGCTAGTCAGTGGGTCTTGGGGAATTTGCAATCTGAATGCACTGTTGTATACTCTGCTGACAGCTCGACTCTCTTTCTGTGCAAACAACATGATCCCTCACTTCTTCTGTGATTTATCTGCTCTCTGGGACCTCTCCTGCTCTGACACACTCCTCAATGAGATGGTGATTCTTACTGAGGGGGCCATTATAGTGATCACCCTATTTGTTTGCATTCTGGTTTCCTACATTTGCATCACCTGTGCTGTCCTGAGAGTCCCATCCACAAAGGGAAAATGGAAAGCCTTCTCCACCTGTGGCTCCCACCTGGCTGTGGTTTCCCTCTTCTATGGCACCATCATTGCTGTGTATCTCAACCCTTCATCCTCTCACTCAGCTGAGACAGGCACCGCAGCTACAGTGATGTACACTGTTGTGACCCCCATGCTGAACCCTTTCATCTACAGCCTCAGGAACAAGGACTTGAAAGGGGCTCTTAGAAAAGCAATCAGCAGAAAAAGGTTTTCTTCCTCATGAAAACATCAAAGTTGAATCTCATTCTCAAATAAAGCTCTTCTTGACCAATTGAATGTCAGGTAGCAATGGTTTTGTCAAAGTGACGAGACACTAACATACTGCTCAGGGCACATCGAAGGTTGCTGTGACTTATTCATTGCTATGCTGGAGTTAACTGTATCGCTGCCCTATCTGCTCTATAAGGATGTCTCATTTACTAATACTCTTAATATGCCATCTGTGATCACAACCACATAGGATGGGCCACAAACACTCTCACATACTGGTTTTGAGATTCAGACAAAAGAATGACGGGATGACATCCTAGGACTCAGGTGGGTCATAACACTTCAGTTAGAAATAGAGACCCTGGTCAGCACCGTGGCCCACAGCACAAACAGATGAAGACACAGAGTCCTGGAAATCCTTTGTTACTGAGTAGTTTGGCTTCCTGACTTTGCAGGTAGTTCTAGCCGGACTCATGTCTTTGAATATTTTCTATCTCCTCTTCCCAAACAGACTCCCCTTCTTCACTTCAGGTTTGTAACTCACTCCTCAAACCTTTTCAAGGATAAAGTCCAATTTTACCTCCTATGTCTCGTAGCCTTCCTAGCTCGCTCTTCTGGAACCCCCAGGTCTATGTTTTGGGTTGATTGCACTCTGTCCTATAATTATTTATTGTTCCCCTCTGTCCCCTCCAGAAGGCTCTGCACAAATTATGGGAGGCTCCGGATTCAAATGCACATATTCTTCACCTTGGGTTTCTCATGACTGACAGTGCTCCCGGACCAAAGGCAACAGAATGCATGGATGGGTTTTCCTTATTTTATTTGTTGTTATTGTTAAGTGCCGTTGAGTTATATGCAACCCACAAGGACCCTGTATAGGGTTTTCAAAGAGCACCTGGTGAGCTTGAACTACGGACTTTACAGTTTAAACAACTTTGCAGTCTGGCGCATTAGCCCACAGTGCCACACCAGGACTTACTTTCATTGTTGTTGCTGTTGTTATGTGCTATGGTTTTGGTTCCAACTCATAGTGAACCTGTACAGGGTTTCCAAGGCTGTAATCTTTAAGGGAGCAGAAAGCGTCATCTTTCTCCTGCAGAACAGCTGGTAGTTTCGAACTGTGATAGTAGCAGCCTGATTTGTAACCACTACACTACCAGAGCTCCTTTAATTAGAGGATTTAAAACACAACATTTTGTTATTCCAAGGTATTAGCTGTGTGCATTGGAAGGGCAAAAACTCATAAGGCATAAAGTGCAAACAAGGGCTTCCGGTACCCCACTGAGACAAGACAACACGGGTAAGGAGGGCTCCAAGGACAAAGGGGGAGACCTTACGAAGAAGGCCATCTGGTAGCAGACTCAGAACCTTCCAATCACCATAAAACTCAGGGCATCTACTTCCTGAACTCGCTTTTTAAAAAATCACACCACGGAGAAGTTTCTGGCATTTTGAACTTTTGCCTGCCACTGCGGGCAGCGACTGCCCCAACCCCTGTAGAGCTTTGAGGGCGGGGATGGAGCCAGCCCATATGGAGAGTGTAGTAAAGTGGAATCTCAAGCAGACAAAGCCGGAGGAGACAGAAGGAAAAAAAAGGGAAGAGGAGGAGGGTTCTCTGATCTAGCGTGAAATCTCAATGCGTGTTGTTGTTGTTGTTGTTAAGTGCCGTCGAGTCAGTTCCGACCCATAGCGACCCTGAACAGGGTTTCCGAGGGTGTAAACCTTTACGGGAGTAGAAAGCCTCATCTTTCTCCCACGGAGGGGCTGGTAGTTACGAACCAATGACCTTAAGGTTCGCAGCCCGAGTCGTAACCACTACGCTACCAGAGCTCCTTCAATGCATGTAGCAGGCAGGAAAAGCAGTTTAACCAGGGCACAGAGAGCAGCAGAAATGCGGCGACTCTCTGACGTCATCAGACGTGGACTCCACCCACCAGAACGGCCTCCACCCCGCCCAATCAAGCAGTCACTCCCCCACTGCACTGCTCCCTTGAAGTGCTCCCCCACCACACTCCCCCCCTTGAACCTCGTGCCCAACGGCCCCGCCACTGCTGGACCACTCCCGCAGACCCGGTCCCTGCCATACTCCACGCACCGGCCTCACCCCTCAACGCACCAGGCGCCGGCCCAGCCCCCACCCCCCACGCACCGCATGACGTCCCCACCCCTCGACTCTCCATGCGCGCTTGCCCACCGGGCCTCCACATAGACAAGACCTAACCACACATAATTCATAATATAGACAACAAGAGACACCTATCTCCTGATCGTATCAATAATAATTACAACAAAATAAGAATAATCATGCCCAACAAGAAACAATTAACATTATGGAAACATGTCCAAAAGCAGAAGAGGGCAGCAGATACAAATGAGCTGGAGACAGACAAAGGTATTATAGAGGAGGAAAAGCGGGTTCTCGATTTGCCTGAGAGGGAATTCAGAAGAATGATATGGAAACAAATTCAAATACTTCAAAAAGGGGTTGAGGAAAACAAGGAAGAAGTAAGAAGAGTACTTCAGGAACAATCTAATAGGATTGACACAGCATTGGAAACAATTCAAAACCTGCAAAAAGATGTCCACACGATCAATAATAAGATATCAGAAATTGAAAATAGCCTGAAAGGGGAAAGGAGCAGACTGGAAGAGATGGAAGCCAGAACTAGCGAAATGGAAGACAAATCTCTCAATACAGCCAAGATAGAACAGCAAACAGCTAAAAGGATAAAACAATCTGAAAACAATCTAAGATACATGCTGGATAACATGAAGAGGAATAATGTAAGAATTAGTGGCATTCTGGAACAAGAAGAATCTAGGAAATCCACAGAGGAGATAGTTGAAGAGCCTCTGGAAGAAAACTACCCTAACATCTTGAAAGACGAGAAAATAAACATTCAAGAAGCCCAACGTACCCCAGGAAGCATAGACTCCATAAGAAAATCTCCAAGACATATAATAATCAATCTCTCCAAAACCAAAGACAAGGAAAAAATACTAAGAGCAGCCAGGGAGAAGAGAAATATAACTTATAAAGGCAAACAAATTAGGTTAAGCACTGACTATTCAGAACAAACCATGCAGGCAAGAAGGCAATGGGTAGACATATACAAAACCCTGCAAGAAAAAAACTGTCAACCAAGAATCATCTATTCAGCAAAACTATCAATCAAATATGATGGCACAATCAAAACATTCCAGGACAAACAGAATCTGAGGGAATTCATCAAAACCAACCCAGCACTTCAAAACATCCTAAAGGGAGTTCTGGGGATGGAGAGACAACAAGAACAGACAACAAACAGAGATTGACAGGTATGGCAACACCACCTGGAACACAGTCAACAGAAAGCAGAGTCCAGAACGGATCAAGACTACAACAAACTCAAGTGAACCCAGAGATCAACTGAAGGACATAAACATATCAATGTCAAAGCAGGGAAAAACACAGTAACAGAAGCCCAGGTGGTGGAGATGCCAGGTAAACTACAGGCTGCAATGGAATATCCTAAATATAGAGATAAACTAGTTGACTATAAGGTAACCCCAAATAAAGTTAACACCCCACAACAGATCATGAACACGAATTCCCAAACAGAACCAAACAAAGAAGCTAGGAAGAAACCAACCAGAATCAACCCCAAAAATATAAACCCAATACAAGAAGGTAAGCAGAACCGAAGAATGAACAACACCACCAAAAAAGTAACACAAGGACAGTAATCAACTCATACTTATCAATAATTACATTGAATGTCAATGGATTCAATGCAACAGTGAAGAGACAAAGAGTAGCAGAATGGATTAAAAAAACAAGATCCATCAATATGCTGCCTCCAAAAGACACACCTTACACACAAAGACAAAAACAGACTAAGAGTCAAAGGATGGTAAAAGATTTACCAAGCCAACAACAACTCTAAACAAGCAGGAGTTGCAATACTAATCTCCAACAAAGTAGACTTTAAGATAAAAACCACCATAAGAGACAAAGAAGGACACTATCTCATGATCAAAGGATCAACTGAGCAAGAAAACATAACCATAATAAATATATACACTCCCAACAAAAGAGCACCAAGATACATGAAGCAAACCTTAATGGAACTGAAGAAAGAATAGATAAATCCACAATTATAGTAGGAGATTTCAACACACCACTCTCGAAAAGGGATAGAACAACCAGAAAGAAACTCAACAATGCCACAGAGGAACTTAACAACACAATCAACCAACTTGACCTCATAGATATATACAGAGCATTCTACCCAACAACGTCACAATACACATTTTTCTTCAGTGTGCATGGAATATTCTCCAGAACTGACCACGTGTTAGGCCACAAAGCAAGCCTCTATAAATTCACAACCATCAAAATTCTACAGAGTATCTTCTCAGACCACAACGCTATAAGACTAGAAATCAACAATAAGAAGGCCAAAACAATAAAGTCGAATACATGGAAGCTGAACAGCACCCTGCTGAAAAGCGACTGGGTAAAAGAAGAAATTAAACTTGAAATCACAAAGTTTTCAGAAACAAACAAGAATGAAAACACAACATATCAAAATCTTTGGGACACGGCGAAAACAGTCCTGAGAGGTCAATTTATTGCGATAAATGCATACATCCAAAAACAGAAAAGAGCCAAAATTAACACATTAACACAGCACGTTCAACAACTAGAAGCAAACCAACAGAGGGAACCTACAGTCACCAAAAGAAGGGGAAATAATAAAGATAAGGGCAGAAATAAATGAGATAGAAAACTGAAAAACCATAGAAAGAATCAACAAGACAAGAAGCTGGTTCTTTGAAAGGATTAATAAAATTGACAAACCACTGGCAAAACTAACTAAAGAAAAGAGGTAGAGGACACAAATCAATCGCACTAGAAACCACATAAGTGAAGTCACAACAGGACCAAACGAAATAAAAAAGATAACGGAATACTTCGAAGAACTGTACTCCAACAAATTCGAAAATTTGGATGAGATGGATACATTTCTAGAAAAACACGACCTACCTAAACTTAC
>NW_006408775.1:3150811-3182727 GCF_000296735.1 Chrysochloris asiatica
TGGTACATACACACAATGGAGGACTATGCTACCTTGAAAAATAACAAGGAAGCTGCATGCCACTTCCTAACATGGATGAACCTTAAGGACATTATGTTGAGTGAAATTAGTCAATCACAAAAGGAAAAATACTGCATAGGACCACTACTGTAAAAGACTAAGAAAAAGAACCCATACTACCCCACTAAAGTGGATTCTTAGCAGGCTGCTAGGACACAGGGGTAGGGTTAGGAGTAGGAGGGTTAGGGGGAGCACTGGGCAGGGAGTAGACACAGGACAGTTTGGGTGGGGTGGGGACGGGGGCAATATACAAGTAGGGAGAGGGGAACGGAAGAACAAAGCAGATGGGAGAACAACTAGACAGGTATGAATGAACTAAATGGGACAGAAGTTAAAAAAAAGATATAGGCACAGCCTTGGAACAACAGAGCTCTGGGATACAGAGACTGGGATATGGTTGGAATGGGGAAATGAGGGGAATAATGTTAAGATGCTTGGCTGACTTTTGAATCTTGGTTTCCCATACATTATATTATAAAACAGACACTGGAGGGGGATAGAAAGGAATAGCCAGAGATGTCACCATAGAAAACTTGTAAGTCCGTCTTCTGCCTATAACTGATTGGAATACCTAAAATGGGACTACAATGTATCCATGGAAGGAGGTTTCCTGAAGAGCCTCGGCAGTACAGAAGAATATAGATCGAAGCCTAACCACATCCAGACCTTCAGAGACGGGAAACTTTGCTCTTAAAAGGGCAAGCAGATCAGCCTGGAGCAGCCAGAAAACCAGAAGACACGTCTTGAAAGAAAGACCTACAGGAAAAATACAGAACAGTAAGGGCAGTCTGACTACTACCACAAGAACAAGTAAGTTGCTAACCCAGGAGGCATCAAGGCATGTGGCTGGGTCCTCTCAGCACAAATCTTCTCCCAAGACAAAGCCATAACGGAAATACACGCTCTGATTGGCGACCACACACGTCACCCATAAAGGGAAGTGACCGAAGAACACCAATGAAGCGGAGAACTAAGCCCTGCGTCTTTCTGCAGACTACTGCGAACCCGGGTGGAAACTCCGTCAGTCAGCAGTGAGGCAGGACCAAGGGACCCATGGGCTCAGAGTCATTGACACAGTCACAGAGGACTAGAGTGGAGAGCGAAGAGACCAGCTGATAAGAAGAGGGCAGACAGATGCAAGAACACCCACACTTGAAGATTATACCCACTTGACCTGGCTTCAATGACTGGACGAACAGAACTCAACCCAAGGAAGAAAGAAGAGGAAAAGAAAAAAAAGAAAAGTGTCATCTGATACAACTTGATGAACTGGACCTACACCTATAACTGCAGTAGCTCAAAAGAGGAAACAATTCCTGGCTACAAGAATGTCACACAAAGAGTGGAAAGGGATGGGCAACTTGAACATTGGCTACCCAAAATGGGGGAGGGATGCAAAGGTAAGAAGTGATTGGCTTACAAGCTTTCAAGAGGGAACCTAGATCCACAGGGCCGGGAGGATAGTAGAGTCTCCAGTGAATAGTACCTAACCTGTCCAGAAAGGGCGGATGAAAAGAAATGCAGATGGGTCTCGTGTGATGCAATGGTGAATAATTATTATCAGAACTGATTGTGAGGGCTGGAAATGTAAAGGTGGATATTTTATAGCAAGGAGGGCAGTGACTAACCTTTCAGTCTAGGAGCGGAGGGCCCTGGGACCATCAAGGGAGAAGAGTGGAGAGTGGGACCCCACCCAGAGAAACAGTGAGGCCTGAGATGAAGACAGAGAGGATGATATGAAGAGACGGAGTGCCTGGAGAGTTGAGACCCAAAGAGAGAAAGGGGCTGGGTGCTGAGGACCGGGGGTGGGGGTGGAGGTGGGGGACATGCAAGGTATACCCTTTCGTTGGGGAATGATGCATGGATGGGATGGTAACTAAGGCAATGAAACAACGTAGCATAGAATGAATGTAAAACTAATGTTCCCCCATGTAAACTATCACTCAATACACAATAAAGCATTTAAACAAATAATGAAATAAAAAAATAAAATGCAAACAACCCAAACCTTTGCCACTTCAAGTAACCATGCTGTGAGCTTTGTTCAGTGCCATCCTGTCAGCTCCAGTTCATAGCAATCCTGGATTGTTTCTGAGGAGTGATTAGTGGGGTAGGGCCTCCTTAGTTATTGTTGTTGTTAAATTCTGTGGAGTTTGTTCCAATTCATAGTAACCCTGAATAGGGTTTCCTAGAAGTGGCTGGTAGGTTTGAGTCATTGACCTCAGGGTTAGCAGTTCAGTGCTTATCATACAGTGCCCACACCAGGACTCCAAGACAGCCAGTGTGACATTTATGAAGCGAATTCTTCAGCGTTTGTTACTGTTGTTGTTTAGTGTCATTGAGTCGTAGCCAGCTTGTATACGGGTTCTTGAGTCCTGATGTGGCACATTAGGATGATCACTGGACCAAAAAGTCAGTTTGAACTGCAAGGTCAGCAGTTCAAATTCATACAGGATGCTGAGTCAGAACTGACTCAAGGCACATTAATAACAATCATAGTATTCTTGAGCATCCTGTGCCCTGCTAGTCTCTGGGATTGGGTGACTTGCAATCTGAATGCTTTGTTCAATACTATGCTGATGGGTCGACTCTCATTCTGTGTACACACCCTGTATAGAGTTTGAAGCACCAACCTCTAGTACTTATCCTATTATAATCTATTTATATTATTCTGGATCTTGATTTTTGCAGTTTCTTCTTCCCATGTCAGTAAGGAACTTAGACGTGTGCATAATGTTTCATCAGACACATGCATATCTTGTCCCTTCTCCAAATCTGAACAACTTCAGTGTCTATGGTGTACATAGCTGCTGTACAGATCTCTTTAAAGTGCTGAAGAGCAAAGGTATCAGTTTGAGGACAAAGGTGGAGCTGACCCCTGCTCTGGTAATTTCAATTGCCTCAAAAGCATGTGAATGTTGGGCAGTGACTAAGGAAGAATTGATGCATCTAGTTATGATGCTGGAGAAGAACATTAAAAGAACCATGGACTTCCGGAACAACAAACAAATCTGTGGTGAAAGAAGTACAGCCAGAATGCCCCTTAGAGGTCACGATGGCCAGACTTCACCTCTCATCCTTTGGACATATTATTAGGAGTGACCAGTTCTGGATTAGGACATCACACTTGGTAACGTAGAGCCAGAGAAAGAGAAAAGGAGCCCCAAGGAGATGGACTGGCACACTGGCAGCAGCAGCAGGCTGAAGCTTAACATCTAACGTGAGGATGGCTCAGGGCCAGGTGGTGTTTTGTTCTGTTGACACAGGGTCACTATAGGTTGGAGCTGACTCGATGGCCCCTAACAGCAGTAACTGTAAATTACACCTCTGTCTATATCCTCAGGTTTAAAGTTCTGTCTGTAACCCTAAAGACTGCCACCGGTAATCTGTGCACTTGACCTCTCTTGAATTACAAATTAAAATTTCCTCTACTTCAATTATCCCCACTTAAGACCACCTACCATTTCTAGGAGGGGTCAGTACCTCTGTCTGGGTATCCAAGCTCTGCAAAGGCCACTCTGTCCAAAGGAGCCAGCCTGTCCTGCTTCCCCTACTAGGTGAAGAGAGAGCATTCAGGAAGACTGGCAGGACCAGGTGAGTTCCAGGCCCATAATGTGGCTGTTGAACCCAGATCTTGTTAAGTGCCTGCAGGTGTGTGTGCTGCAGCACTGATATACACCACCCATGTCACTGTGGCGGGAAACCTGTGGCCACTTTGCTTTTCAGGTCACTTTATCCTCCATGAAAGTCTGACTCTGAGACACGCATGGTAGCTGCTCCACCAGAGGCTTCTAGTCTTTCTGTGTGAAACCAGCTCCCTCCCTCAACATTTGGATGTTAGGATAGAGAGTTCGAATTTACCCATTTCCTGTTGAGGTCACCCTGGGGGTTATTTTTAAGTGAACTCATCTTCAAGCAGACTTTTCTCAAGACGTAGCTGTTTGGATTGAATTGTGTCTCGCCACGAAATGTGCGCTGTAAATCTCAAAGCCTAGGGTTATAATGTCATGAGGGTTTTCTTTGTAAATGAGGTCATATCAGTGTAGGGTGTGTTTCAGGCCTACTCACACTTGAGCTATAAAAAGAGCTTTGCACAGGAAGCAAGCACAAATATAGGGAAGATAACTGGCCATGTGTGCATAGATGGCCTGGAACCAAGGACCCCCAGGCCTACAGACACATGAGACACACAAGGATAAAGCCATCCCCTAAGCTGGGGACATGAATTCCATTTTAGCCTTCAAAGTATCAAGCAATAAATTTCTGTTTTCTAAACATGGTGCTACGGGTTAATGCGAGGACTGCAAAGTCCGTTTGAACTGCAGGGTCAGTGGTTTGAGCACACCAGCCATCATAAAAAACCCTATACAGGATTGCTGTGACTCAAAAGTCCTAACCACCAACAACAAAGCCATCTACCTATGCTATTGCCGGGACAGCACCACTCACTAATCAAATAGCTGCATCAATAAAATAGAGATTGATTTTAAAAAGAGGGATATCAGAAAGATTTAACAAACATTCACACAACAGAAATGAAAAGGAAAAGAAAACCCACAAACAAAATGAACTCGGTATAGAAAATTACGTGAAACAAAGAAACTAACACCGCCACAAAAATACACATAGCAAAATGAGAGCAATCAATTCATACCTATTGATAATTACATTAAATGTAAATGGATGAAAATACAAGTCAGAAGACAGAGCAGACTGGATACAAAAACAGGATCCTTCTATATGCTGTCTAAATGCCTGTCAACAGAAGATCGGTTCAACACATGGGTACATGCATACAACGGAACACTACACAATGAGGAAGAATAATGATGAATCTGCTAAACACCTGACAACACGGATGAGCCTGGAGGACAGACATGCTGAGTGAAACTAGTCATTCACAAAATACTGTATGAGACCAATGTTGTAAACAGTTAAGGCTTCCTTAGTAAAAGAAACAATCTAGGATGGTTACATGGGGCATGCAGGAGAGAGAAATTATTCATGGGTTAGAAGGTAGACACTGTTAACATGGACGACAGGACAGGCAATATACAACAAGAGGGAGGTTAGCAGAGGAAAGATAAAGGTAGCGGAACACATAGGAAGGAACGCAATGTTAATGTGCACAGAGGTCAATATTGTTAACTGTTGGTACATGAGGGGATTGTAATCTTTGTAATAAAGAAAACTATATGACTTACTGAATATAAAAATGACAATTCACTCTGTAAAGCTTCACTCAATTCACAATAAAAAGTTTTCAAAAATTAGAAATTGAATTTGCTGTTGCTGTGGTTAAGTGTTGCTGAGTAGGTTCTCATTTATAGCGACCCTCAATAGGGTTTCAGAGGAACAGCTGGTGAGTTGGAGCTGCCGACCTTACGGTTCAAACCAACATTGCGGTCCAGTGCTTATCCTACAGCACCATACCAGGACTCCAGAATTTGAATATAAAGATATGAAAATTATAACAAACAGTTAATGCCCCTATTTATCTTATTTACTTGGACTCGAATATCTTTTTAGAAGTTTAATTTTGGTGATGTTAGGTGGCATCAAGTCGTTTCCCACTCACAGTGATGCCATGTACGATAGAAATAAATACAGCTAGGTGGGTCCTTTGTCACCCTCAAAATTGTTCCTCCGTGTGAGCCCCTTGTTGCAGCCACTGCGTTCCACCTTGTTGAGGGTCCTTCTCTTTTTCACTGACCCTCTACTTGACCTAACATGATGTCCTTCTCCAGGAACTTGTCCCTCCTGATAACATGCCCTAAGTCCATGAGAGAAAGTCTTCCTGCCCTCACTTCTAAAGTGCATCCTGGCTGTACTTCTTTCAACACAGATTTCTTCATTCTTCTGGCAGTCCCTGGTATAGACAATATTCTCTGCCTATACAATAACCAAAGGCATATATT
The DNA here is from genome assembly GCF_000296735.1 of Chrysochloris asiatica. Classification (NCBI taxonomy): domain Eukaryota; kingdom Metazoa; phylum Chordata; class Mammalia; order Afrosoricida; family Chrysochloridae; genus Chrysochloris; species Chrysochloris asiatica. The sequence continues at coordinate 3,156,790 of NW_006408775.1, forward strand.
CTTTCCTATCTTCCTTAGTCATTGTTTACTTTTCACAAGCATATGTAGCAACTGATCATACCATGGCTTAGGTCAGGCACATCTTAGTCCTCAAAGTGACAAATTTGCTCTTTAGCACATTCAAGAGGTCTTCTGCAACAGGTTTGCTCAATGCAATACATTATTGAATTTTTTGCCTACTGTTTCCATGGGTGTTGATTGAGGATCAAAGTAAATAGAAATCCTTGACAATTTCAAACTTATTTTCTATTTATCATGATGTTATGTATTGGCCCACTTGTGAGGAATCCTATTTTGTTTAAATTGTGGTACAATCCATAATGAGGGCTGGAGACTTTGATCTTCATCTCCACGTCATCGTGTCTGCCTCCATCTCTGGCAATACTGCATCTCTGGGTAGGGTCCCACACTCCGAGCTTCTCCCTTGATATTCTTAGGGTCCTATGCTCCTGACTGTAAAACCAAACACTCCCCTCCTTTTGTTAAAACACGTCTACCTTTACATTTGCAACACTCACAGCCAGTCCTGATAGCAATTATTCACTACTGAACCACAAGATTCCTATCCCCATTTCCTTTCACCAGTCCTCTGCAGACAGGTTGGAAACCACTCAGTGGCGATTCTACCATCCCCCACACCCTCTGGAAATAGGCTCCCTCTTGAAAGCTTGTAAGCCAGTCACTTTGTGCCTTTGTAGCCCCACCTCCCCCCATTTTGGGCAGCCAATGTCCAAGTGGTCCATCCCCACCAACCCCACTACCAAGGTGGTGGGAATGATCCTCACTGCAAAAACTCGTTACCTATTTTTACCTACAGCATCCATAAGTATAGGCCAAGTTCATAAAATTATAGTGGATTACTCTTTTTTCCCTCTTCTTTATTCCTTTAGTCGAACTCTGATTATCCAGCCATTGAAGCCAGGTCAAGTGGCTACTATCTGCAAGTATGGGTGTTCTTGTGCATCAAGCCTCAGTTCTTATCAACTGGATGCTGCACTCTCGGCTCCAGACCTCTGTGGTCATGTCCCTGTTCCCGAGCCCAGGAGTCCCCAGGTCTCACCATACTGCTATCCAACCAGGTCTCAACCAAGGTTGACAGGAGTCTATTGAATGTGGCTGACTTAGCTCACACCTTCATTGCAGCTTTTTCCCCACTTCCCCTTATCAGCAGACCAATGGGGTCACCAGCAAAGCCACAGGCCTGATCATGCATTCCCCCTGTATCTCTGTCTTGGAAGGAGGTTTTCCCCGTAGGGACCCGACTGCTTGCCTTGATTGCTCACAGGCGAACAACTCACTTGTTCTTTAGTAGTCAATCAAACTGCCATTACTGTTTTTTATTTTCCCGCACGTCTTTCTTTCAAGAAATACCCTCCGTTCCTCTAGCTGCCAGTGTTGCAGCCATTTTTGAATTATCTGCAGTAAATTTTTACTTGCATGTGATATTATTGATATTGTTCAGTGATTTCCACATTCTGTTGGGTCACCTCTCTGTGTCTACAGTATCGCCTCAGTGTGGTGAAAGATTTCAATTTGTATGATACAGTTCCCAGAGCTTTGTTCTTTGCCAATGCCTTCAACATCTTGGACTGCTTCCTTCAGTATCATTAGCTCTTGATGATATACTTCCTCTTGAAACAGTTCTTTTTTTTGGGGGGGGGGGCACAGTGACTGTGTATTCCTTCCATCTTTTTTTGATGCTTTCTACATCATTCATTATTTTGCCCATTGTTATTGTTGTTAATTGCTGTTTAGTCAGTACTGGCCCACCCCGACCCTGGAGAGGGGTTTCAAAGAGCACTGGTGAGCTTGAACTGCTGACCTTGCAGTTCAAACAGCTCTGCAGTCTGACGCCACACCAGGACTCCGTATCCTCAATATTCCAAGTGGAGGTTTGTATTTTTTATTCAGTTCCCGCAGCTTGAGAAATGCTGAGCATGTTCTTCCCTGTTGGCTTTCTAACTGCAGGTCTTTGCACATTTGTTATAATATTGACTTGGTCTTTTTGAGCTGCCCTTTGAAGTTTCCTGTTCAGTTCTTTAACATACTTTCTTCTATTTGCTTTAGCCTCTCTACTCTGCAGAGCTAGTTTCAGAGTTTTTTACGTCCATTTTGGTCTTTTCTTCCTTTCTTCTCTTCTCAATAACCTTTTACTTCCTTCCTGTGTGATATTCTTGATGTCATTCCACAGCTCTTATGGTCTTTGGTCATTAGTGTCTAATGCATCAAATCTGTCCCTGGGATGATCTCTAAATTCAGGTGGGATATGTTCAAGGTCAACCTTGGCTCTTGTGGACTTGTTTTCCTTTTCTTCAGCTTCAGCCTGAAATTCCATCAGAACAATTGATGGTCTGTTCCACAGTCTACCCCTGGCCTTATTTTGGCTGATGGTATGGAGCTTTTCCATCGTCTCTCCCTGAAGATGTAGTCAATTTGATTTCTGTGTATTCCATCTAGCAAGATCCATGTTATTGGGAAAATGTATTTACATTGACTAAGTATTGCAAGAATCAATCCTGCAATCGCGAGCACAGTTTCTTTCACCAAGACCATATTTCCCAATGACTGATCTGTCCTCTTTGTTTCCAATCTTTCATTCCAATTGCCAGTAATTATCAATATATCTTGATTGCATGTTTGATCCATTTCAGACTGAAGAAGTTGAAAGAATGTTTAGTTTCATCATTATTGGCTTTAGTGATAGGTGATTGGTCTTCCTGGTAGGCATTTGGATATTAGCCTCTCACAGACAGTGTTAATACTTCATGTCACATCTTAATATGTTCTTTTATTGATGAATGTGATGCTATTACATTTCAATTTGTCATTTCTAGCATACCAAACCATGTGATAGTCATTCAAAATGGCCAATACCAGTCCATTTCAGCTCACTAATGCCTTGGATATCGATCTTTATGCATACCATGTCATATTTGACAAGTTCTAATCTTCCTAGATTTATTCTTAGTACATTCTGTGTTTTGATTATTAATGAAGGTTTATAGCTATTTCTCCCCATTTCGAGTTATGCTCCATCAGCAAATAAAGGTCATGAAAACTTTATTCCATTCTCATCATCAAGGTGAACTGTACATTTGGAAGCCAGCTATTTGCACTGGACTGATAAGCACAGGTCTAGCAGTTCAAACCACCAGCCACTCCTTGGAATTTCTATGTTGTTGTTGTTAAGTGCTGTGAGGTGGGTTCTGATTCATAGCAACCCTGTTTAGGGTTTGAACTGCTGACTTTATGGTTCAAACTGATCTTGGGGTCCAGTGCTTATATTACAGCACCACACCAGAACTCCTATATTGGGTTGCTATGAGTCGGAACCAACTCAGTAGAATTTAAAAACAACAGCAACTTGCAAATAAGATAGAAACCTCAGGGGGCAACAATTTATGCTAATGGAGGAGGAAAACTGAAAAAAGATGGGTGAGAATGGTTGCAAACCTGGAGGAATATAAATAATCAGAATCACTAAAGAGTAGTGGGGTCCTGGTGTGGCTCTGAATGTTACTGTGCTCAACTGCAATGTCGGTTTGAACAAGAAGGTCGGCTGTTCATGAGCACACTAAAGTGTTCTGGAATGCCCATTGAGACTGTTACCCATAATTATATATGGTCCACATAACTGAATGCCTTTGCATAGCCAGTAAGGCAGTTCTGATTCAGCCTGCATTTCTGGCAGCTCACTGTTGATGTAAAACGCAGCAATCATTTTTGGATTCTCTTCAGCAAAAGTTTACTCACATGTGACACTAATGGTATTGTTTCATGATTTCCACATTCCATTGGGACACCTCTCTTTGGAATGGACACAAATATGGATCTCTTCTAATCATTTGGCCAAGTAGCTGTCTTCCAAATTTCTTGGCATAGATGAGAGAGCCTCTAGCATTGCATCAGTTTGTTGAAACATTTTTATGTGTTTTCCATTAATTCCTAGAGCCTTCTTTTTTGCTCTTGCCTTCAGTGCAGATTAGACTTCTTTCTTCAGTATCATTGGGTCTCGAGCATATGATACATCTGTAAATGGTTGAATGTCAACCTACTGTTTTGGGGACAGTGACTTTGTATATTCCTTTCATCTTCTTTGGAGTATTTCTGTGTCAGTCAATATTTTGTTCACTTTCTTGTTGATGTTACGTGCTGTCAAGTCAGTTCTGCCTTAACCTGTGCACCATCTAACAAAATACTGGCAGGTTCTGTGCCAGCCTCACGATTGTTGTTACGTTTGAGTCCATTGTTTAGTCATTGTGTAAATACATTCCATTGGGGTGTTTCTAATTTTTGCTGCCCCTTCAGATTACCAAGCATGATGTCCGTCTCCAGGGATTGGTTCCTCCTGACCACATGTCCAAAGTGTTCTATTTTGCCCATAGAATCACTCAACATTTTGAATTTTTCTTGAGTTCTTTCTGCTTGACAAATTCTGAGTATGTTGTTTCCTTTTGGTATTTAACTTCAGGTTTGGCATGCATCATTATAATACTGTACTTTGTCTTCATGAACTGACCTATGCAACTTTAAGTTTTGTTCCTTCACTTTATTATAACTTCTTCCATTTGCTGTGATTTTTCTACATTAAAGAGCAAATTGCATATTGTCTTCTGACTTCCATTTTGTTTCCTTTATTTCCTGTCTCTTAAATTACCATTTACTTTTTTAATGGATGACGTTCTTGGTGTTATCCCACAGCACTCCAGTCTTCGGTCATTTTGTGTCTAATGCATCAAATCATCTTGAGATGGTCTCTAAATTTGGGTGGGATATACTCAACATTCTATTTGGACTCTTGTGGGCATGCATTGATTTTGTTCAGCTTCAGCCTGAAATTTCAAAGGAGCAATTAATGATCAGTTCTACTGTTGGCCCCTGTCATTGTTTTGACTAATGATATTGAGCTTTTCCACAGTTTCTTGTTACAGATATTGTCCATTTGTTTCTGGTTTATTCCATATTGTTAGTTCTACGTGTGTAGTTGCTGTTTATGTGGTTGACAATAAGTATTTGCAAAGAAGCCAAAGTTGTTAAGTGCCACAGAGTTGGTTACAACTCATAAACACCCTATACAGGATTTCCAAGGAGCAACCGGTATATTTGAGCTGCTGAACTGGGGATTAGAAGTTCAGTGCTTATCCTATAGAGTCAGACTAGGACTTTGGATACGTCATTGATCCTGCAAAATTCTATCATTCCATCCCCAGCATCAATCATCTCACCAAGACATTATTTTCCAGCTGCTGATCCTTCCTTTCTGTTTTCAACTTTTCAATTCCAATCACCAGTAATTTTCAAAATATCTTGATTGCATGTTTGATCAGTTTTAGACTGAAGAAGATGGAAGACTATTTCAATTTCAGCATCGTTGACTTGAGTGGTTTGTGTGTACGTTTGGATATTAACTGGTTTCCCTTGTAAGCATGTAGATATTATCCTATCCCAGACAAAAATGTAATTCAAGATAGACTTGAAATGCTCCTTTTGATGATGAATGTGATACCATTTCGCCTCCATTGGGCATGCTTGGCACAGTACACCATATGATTGTTTGATTAAAATGTCTAAAACCAATCCATTTCAGTTTATTAATGCCTAGGATATTCATCTTTATGAATTCCATTTCACTTTTGAAGACGTCCAGTTTCCCTAGAGTCATACCATGTCCTGATTATTAATGGATACTTGCAGCTGGTTTCTCTTGATTTGTTCCTCATCTACAAATGGAGGGCCCTAAAGCTTTGCTCCATCCATGTCCTTAAGAACACACAACTTTGAGGATGGAGATCTCCCTGGTTGTATTTGGAGCTCCTTCCATCCTGAGGGGCTCATCTTCTGCACTGTGTAAGTCACAATTCTGCTGCTATCTACAAGCTTTTCAGTGGCTAACCATTCAAAGTGGTCTGCCTCTCTCCCTTTTACTAGTCTGTCTTAGTTTGGGAGTTCTCCTGAAATCTTTCAATCATGGATGACCCTGCTGGTATTTAAAACACCAGTGGTATAACTACCAATATCATAGCAACAAAGAGCCACCAGAGTATGACAAACTGACTGACCAGTGGTGGACTCCACAATCTGGAGCTTCTCAATCATGACATACTATGGTCTTCCTGATGTCTGCCTATCTCTCCAATACACAATTATTAACATTCACACCCATGATTTAAGAGATTATGAACAGCTCTATGTGCCCACAGCATCCTAACTTGAATGTCAGCAAACCTATAAAGATGCTCAGGTGTGAATGAAAAAGAAAACAACCCCAATCCAAAATAGAACAGAGTTATGCAAACAACACAGCAACAACCCAGTTTCTGTGCTCAGAAGTAGAAAATTATTCATGAGCTGAAGTTTTAAATCATTAGACATAAACCCACATCAGCAAAATGGTTATATTTGAGGGCCTACGGGATTTTGTTTGGGTCTTGTCTGAAGTTCCAGGATGGTTTCATCTCCAAGTTCAGAGTTAGGAGTTACATAATATTCTCTGTCATCAGTGTTTTGTCCAATGGGGCCAAAAGGTACTTGGACAACTCTATGTTCTTGTCTCTAATGAGGCTCTCAGGGAATCTGGTCCCAATGGCCATGGAGAGTCCTGTAAGTGCTTGATCTGATTCCACGAAACATCCTTTCTGCAAAGAGAACTAAGACCATGACCCTTTACTCTTCATTTGTCTAAGACTTTGCAATGCCCACAGTAGAGAGAAGCAATGGGCAGACATACAGAGGTGAAGAACACATGATAGGTACAGAACCAGCCTCCAATGGGTAAGATTACATCAGAGAAACTTTTTGATATTTGTTAATTAAAACATGAGGTCCTTTCAGGAGCTTCTAGTGCTAACCTTGCAGATTGAGGGAGCAATAATAGAGTCCTAAATCCTTTAGCTCTGTCTTGAGATAAATCAGTAATGATCAGCTGTTTCTCTGGTCTTTTTTATGAGCTACTAAGCCTTGGTAGAGAAGTGGATTATGTGCTGGGCATCTAACTCCAGGTCAGCAGTGCAAATCTAGCAGTCACTCCATGGGAGATAGAGGAAGTTTTCTGCTGCAGTAAATATTACAGTCTTTGCGACTCTAAACAGGGTCTCTGAGTCTGAACCAAGCGGGTGGAATATCACCACTAATACAAGTCATGGAGAAATGACTAGGAAAGGTTAATAGGGACACACTAAAGCACAGAGAGGAGCTGAGTATGTCTCTGTGTGTGCTGTATACTTCTGGTTGTTACATGACATTGAGTGTGTTCCTAAATATATCAATTCTCTATAGAGTTCCCACTGACCGGGTAGTGAGTTTGATCTACAGACCCTGGGACTGAAACGAACCTTTTGGTCCAGTGCTTATCCTACAGTGTCACTTTAAAAAAAAAAAATCAAAAGTTTGAGTCAAATAGGGCTAGTATCATCTAAGAGAGCCAGAAAGGGTGTGGGCAATGGGGGAGATCCTGACTGAGAAACTCTGATAAAGAAAATAAGACCATGACCGGAGCCTGACTTTTCCCATCTGATCCCTCAGTTCCTAGCTTTCTGCTCTGTGTCTCTCTTCTCTGCATCTGTAACCAGACCCATGAGTGGGGCAAACCAGTCGAGTGTCTCCGAGTTCCTCCTCCTGTGGCTCTCCAGGCAGCCCCAGCAGCAGCAGCAGCTCCTCTTCGGGCTCTTCCTGAGCATGTACCTGGTCACAGTCCTGGGAAACCTGCTCATCATCCTGGCCATCAGCACAGACTCCCGTCTGCACACCCCCATGTACTTCTTCCTCAGCAACCTGTCTTTCGTGGACGTCTGCTTCTCCTCTACCACTGTCCCCAAGATGCTGACCAACCACATAGTTGGGAGTCAGTCCATCTCCTTCCCTGGATGTCTCACACAGCTGTATTTTTTCAGTCTGTTTGCGGACATGGACAGTTTCCTCCTGTCTGTGATGGCCTATGATCGATTTGTTGCTGTATGCCACCCCTTACACTACACAACAAAGATGACCCCTCAGCTCTGTGCCCTGTTAGTCAGTGGGTCTTGGGGAATTTGCATTCTGAATGCTCTGTTGTATACTCTGCTGATGGCTCGACTCTCTTTCTGTGCAGACAATATAATCCCTCACTTCTTCTGTGATATATCTGCTCTCATGGACCTCTCCTGTTCTGACACACACCTCAATGAGATGGTGATTCTTACTGAGGGGGCCATTATAGTGATCATCCTAATGGTTTCCATCCTGGTTTCCTACATTTGCATCACATGGGCTGTCCTGAGAGTCCCATCCACAAAGGGGAAATGGAAAGCCTTCTCCACCTGTGGCTCCCACCTGGCTGTGGTTTCCCTCTTCTATGGCACCATCATTGCTGTGTATCTCAACCCTTCATCCTCTCACTCAGCTGAGACAGACACCACAGCTACTGTGATGTACACTGTGGTGACCCCCATGCTGAACCCTTTCATCTACAGCCTCAGGAACAAGGACTTGAAAGGGGCTCTTAGAAAAGCAATCAGCAGAAAAAGGTTTTCTTCCTCATGAAAACATCAAAGTTGAATCTCATTCTCAAATAAAGCTCTTTTGACCAATTGAATGTCAGGCAGCAATGGTTTTGTCAAAGTGACAAGACACTAACATACTGCTCAGGGCACATCGAAGGTTGCTGTGACTTATTCATTGCTATGCTGGAGTTAACTGTATCGCTGCCCTATCTGCTCTATAAGGATGTCTCATTTACTAATACTCTTAATATGCCATCTGTGATCACAACCACATAGGATGGGCCACAAACACTCTCACATACTGGTTTTGAGATTCAGACAAAAGAATGACGGGATGACATCCTAGGACTCAGGTGGGTCATAACACTTCAGTTAGAAATAGAGACCCTGGTCAGCACCGTGGCCCAGAGCACAAACAGGTGAAGACACAGAGTCCTGGAAATCCTTTGTTACTGAGTAGTTTGGCTTCCTGACTTTGCAGGTAGTTCTAGCCAGACTCATGTCTTTGAATATTTTCTATGTCCTCTTCCCAAACAGACCCCACTTCTTCACTTCAGGTTTGTAACTCACTCCTCAAACCTTTTCAAGGATAAAGTCCAATTTCACCTCCTATGTCTCGTAGCCTTCCTAGCTCGCTCTTCTGGAACCCCCAGGTCTATGTTTTGGGTTGATTGCACTCTGTCCTATAATTATTTGTCATTCCCCTCTGTCCCCTCCAGAAGGCTCTGCACATATTATAGGAGGCTCCGGATTCAAATGCACATATTCTTCACCTTGGGTTTCTCATGACTGATAGTGCTCCCGGACCACAGGCAACAGAATGCATGGATGGGTTTTCCTTATTTCGTTTGTTGTAGTTGTTATGTGCCATGGAGTTGGTTCCGACTCATGGCGAACCTGTAAAGGATTTCCAAGGCTGTAAATCTTTAAGGGCGCAGAAAGCCTCATCTTTCTCCCGTGGAACAGCTGGTAGTTTTGAAGTGCTAACTGTGAGATTAGCAGCCCAATTTGTAACCACTGCACTACCAGAGCTCCTTTAATGAGAGCATTTAAAACACAACATTTTGTTATTCCAAGGTATTAGCTGCGTGCATTGGAAGGGCAAACACTCATAAGGCATAAAATGCAAACAACCTGTAACTTTGCCACTTCAAGTAACCATGCTGCGATCTTTGTTAAGTGCCATCCTGTCGGCTCCAGTTCATAGCAATCCTGGATTGTTTCTGAGGAGTGACTAGTGGGGTAGGGGCTCCTTAGTTATTGTTGTGGTTAAATTCTGTGGAGTTTGTTCCAATTCATAGTAACCCTGAATAGGGTGCTCTAGAAGTGGCTGGTAGGTTTGAGTCACTGGCCTCGGGGTTAGCAGTTCAGTGCTTATCATACAGTGCCCACACCAGGACTCCAAGACAGCCATAGTGAGACATTTATGAAGCGAATTCCTCAGCGTTTGTTACTGTTGTTGTTTAGTGCCATTGAATCATATCCAGCTTGTCTATAGATTCTTGAGTCGTGATGTGGCACAAAAGGATAATCACTGGACCACAAAGCCAGTTTGAACTGCAAGGGCAGCATACAGGATGCTGAGTCAGAACTGACTCAAGGCACATAACAGCAACAATCAGTGTTCTTGAGCATCCTGTGCCCTGCTAGTCACTGGGATTGGGTGACTTGCAATCTGAATGCTTTGTTCAATACTATGCTGATGGGTCGACTCTCATTCTGTGCACACACCCTGTATAGAGTTTGAAGCACCAACCTCTAGTACTTATCCTATTGTAATCCATTTATATTATTCTGGATCTTGATTTTTCCAGTTTCTTCTTCCCATGTCAGTAAAGAACTTAGACATGTGCATCATGTTTCATCCAACAGATGCATATCTTATCCCGTCTCCAAATCTGAACAACTTCAGTGTCTATGGTGTACATAGCTGTTGTACAAGACCTCTTTAAAGTGCTGAAGAGCAAAGGTATCAGTTTGAGGACAAAGGTGGAGCTGACTCCTGCCCTGGTAATTTCAATTGCCTCAAAAGCATGTGAATGTTGGGCAGTGACTAAGGAAGAATTGATGCATCTAGTTATGGTGTTGGAGAAGAACATTAAAAGAACCATGGACTTCCGGAACAACAAACAAATCTGTGATGAAAGAAGTACAGCCAGAATGCCCCTTAGAGGTCACGATGGCCAGACTTCACCTCTCATCCTTTGGACATATTATTAGGAGTGACCAGTTCTGGATTAGGACATCACACTTGGTAACGTAGAGCCAGAGAAAGAGAAAAGGAGCCCCAAGGAGATGGACTGGCACACTGGCAGCAGCAACAGGCTGAAGCTTAACAACTAATGTGAGGATGGCTCAGGGCCAGGTGGTGTTTTGTTCTGTTGACACAGGGTCACTATAGGTTGGAGCTGACTCGATGGCCCCTAACAGCAGTAACTGTAAATTACACCTCTGTCTATATCCTCAGGTTTAAAGTTCTGTCTGTAACCCTAAAGACTGCCACCAGTAATCTGTGCACTTGACCTCTCCTGAATTATAAATTAAAGTAAAATTTCCTCTACTTCAATTATCCCCACTTAAGACCACCTACCATTTCTAGGAGGGGTCAGTACCTCTGTCTGGGTATCCAAGCTCTGCAAAGCCCACTCTGTCCAAAGGAGCCAGCCTGTCCTGCTTCCCCCACTAGGTGGAGAGAGAGCATTCAGGAAGACTGGCAGGACCAGGTGAGTTCCAGGCCCATAATGTGGCTGTTGAACCCAGGTCTTGTTAAGTGCCTGCAGGTCTGTGTGATGCAGCACTGATATACACCACCCATGTCACTGTGGTGAGAAACCTGTGGCCACTTTGCTTTTCAGGTCACTTTATCCTCCATGAAAGTCTGACTCTGAGACATGCATGGTAGCTGCTCCACCAGAGGCTTCTAGTCTTTCTGTGTGAAACCAGCTCCCTCCCTCAACATTTGGATGTTAGGATGCAGAGCTCCGATTTACCCATTTTTCTCTTGAGATCCCCCTGGGGATTAATTTTAAGCGAACTCATCTTCAAGCAGACTTTTCTAATCATAATATAGTTGTTATAGATTGAATTGTGTCCCCCCACAAAATGAATGCTGTAAATCCCAATGCATAGGGGGATAAGGCCATGTCAGCATAGGGTTTTCTTTGTAAATGAGGTCATATCAGTGTAGGGTGTGTTTCAGGCCTACTCACACTTGAGCTATAAAAACAGCAAACTCGGCACAGGAAGCAAGCACAAATGTAGGGAAGATAACGTGCCGTGTGTACATAGATGGCCTACAACCCAGGACCCCCAGGCCTACAGACACAAGAGGAGATCTTCACCTTGAGACACACACAGACAAAGTTCTGGTAGTGTTGTGGTTACGAATCGGGCTGCGAACCGCAAGGGCAACAGTTTAAAACTACCAGCGGTTCTGCGGGAGAAAGATGAGGCGTTCTGCTCCCGTAAAAATGTACAGCCTTGGAAATCCTGTATAGGGTCACTATGAGTTAGAACCGACTCCACGGCACACAGCCATCACCAAGCTGGGGACATGAATTCCAATTTTAGCCTTCAGACGGGATCAGGTGCATTCAGGTGGTATGGCCATAGACAATTTTTAGCCTTCAAAGTATGAAAAAAATGAGTTTCTGTTTGCTAAATGTGGTGCTGCGGGTTAATGTGAGGACTGCAAAGTCCGTTTGAACTGCAAGGTCAGTGGTTCGAGCTCACAAGCCATCATCAAAACGCTATACAGGGTTGCTATGACTCAAAGGTACTAATCAACAACAACAAAGCCATCTACTTGTGGTATTGCCGGGATAGCACCACTCCCTAATCAAACAGCTGCATCTATAAAATAGAGTTTGATTTTAAAAAGAGGAAAATCAGAAAGATTTAACAAACACTCACACAACTGCAATGAAAAGGGAAAGGAAACTCACAAACAAAACGACCTCAGAAAATTCTGTGAAACAAAGAAACCAACACCACCACAAAAATACACACAGCAAACTGACAGCAATCAATTCACACCTATTGATAATTACATTGAATATAAATGGATTCAAAAGACAGAGCAGACCGGATAAGAAAACAGGATCCTTCTATATGCTGTCGAAATGCCTATCAACAGAAGAACGGTTCAACACATTGGTACATACATACAATGGACTACTACACAATGAGGAAGAATAATTAAACTTTGAGGATGAATCAGCTAAATACCTCATAACACATTGAGCCTGGAGGACGGACATTATGCTGAATAAAACTAGTCATTCACAAAATGCTGTATGAGACCAATGTTGTAAACAGTTAAGGCTTCCTTAATAAGAGAAACAACCTATGATGGTTATGTGGGGCATGTAGGAGGGAGACACCTGTTAACATGGACGACAGGACAGGCAATATACAACAAGAGGGCAGTTAGCAGAGGAAAGATAAAGGAAGCAGAAGACACAGGGAGGAATGCAATGTTAATGTGCACAGGGGTAAATACTGTTTAATGCTGGTCCATAAGGGGATTGTAAGCTTTGTAAAAAACCAAAGTATATGATTTATTGAATATAAAACTGATAATTTGTTCTGTAAACCTTCACTCAATTCACAATAAAAAGTTTTAAAAAATATAACTTGAATATGCTGTTGCTGTGGTTAAGAGTTGCTGAGTACGTTCTGATTCACAGCAACCCTTTGTAGGGATTCAGAGGAACAGCTGGTGGGTTTGAACTGCCGACCTTATGGTTCAAACCGATTTTGTGGTCTAGTGCTTATCCTACAGTACAATACCGGTACTCTAGAATTTGAATATATAGAGATGAAAATTATAACAAACACTTACTGCCCCTATTTAACATATTTAATTGGACTTGAATATCTTTTTAAAAGTTTAATTTTGGTGCTGTTATGTGGCATCAAGTCGGTTCCCACTCACAGTGACACCATGTGCAACAGAACTAAATACAGCTAGGTAGGTCCTTTGTCATCCTCAAAATTAATCTTCCATGTGAGCCCCGTGTTGCAGCCACTGCATTCCATCTTGTTGAGGGTCCTTCTCTTTATCACTGATCCTCTTCTTTACCTAACATGATGTCCTTCTCCAGGAACTTGTCCCTTCTGATAACATGCCCAGAGTACATGAGAGAAAGTCAGGCACCTTAGTCCTCAGACTGACATCTTTGTTCTTGAGTACTCCAAAGAGGTCTTATGCAGAAGATTTGCCCAATGCAGTACTTTCAGTGTTGATGGTTGATCCAAGCAAAATGAAGTCTTTGACAACTTCAGTCTTTTCTCCACATATGGATGCTATTTATTGGTCCAGTGGTAAGGATTTTGTTTTCTTTATTGAGGTGCAACCCATACCATACTGAAGGCGGTGGTCTTTGATCTTCATCAGTAAGAATCTTAAATTCTCTTCACTTTCAGCAATCAAAGTTGTATCATCTGCAGATTGTTAGTATGCCTTCCTCCAATCGTGATGCTATGTCCTTCTTCATATAATCCAGGTCTTTAATTTATTTGCTTAGCATACAGATTGAATATAAGGTGAAAGGATATAACCTGGTGCACACCTTTCCCAATTTTAAACAATTCTAGGTCCCCTTGTTCTGTTCAAAAGACTGCTTAGCTCTTTATTATTTCTTCCATTTGCTGTGATTTTTCTACATTAAAGAACAAATTGCATATTGTCTTCTGACTTCCCTTTTGTTTTCTTTATTTCCTGTCTTTTAAATTACCATTTACTTTTTAAATGGATGATGGTCTTGATGTCATCCCACAACTCTCCAGTCTTTGATCATTCCTGTCTAATGCATCACATCTAATCTGGAGATGATCTCTAAATTCAGGTGGAATGTCCTCAAGGTTCTATTTGGACTCTTGTGGACTTGTTTTAATTTTCTTCATCTTCAGCCTTAACTTTTAAAGGAGAAATTAATGATCTGTTCAACAGTTGGCCCCTGGCCTTCTTTTGGTTGATGATATTGAGATTTTCCATAGTTTCTTCTTAAAAATATATTTAATTTGTTTCTGGTGCATTCTATAGAGTGAGGTTTGTTTATGTTATGATAAACAGTATTTACAGTGAATAAGTGATTGTTAGTAAGTGCCATAGAGTTGGTTATAACTCATAAAAACCCTATGTAGGGTTTCCAAGAAGTAGCTGGTGGATTTGAACCACCTATCTTGGGATAAGCAGTCTAGTGCTTATCCTACAGAGTCAGACCAGGACTCTGAATAAGTCACTGGTCTTGCAAAATGCTATCATGCAATCTCCAGCATCATTTATATCACCAAGGTCTTATTTTCCAGCTACTGATCCTTCCTTTCTGTTTCAACTTTCCCATTCCAATCACCAGTAATTATCAACACATCTTGATTGCACATTTGATCAATTTCATACTGGAGAAGGTTGTATGATTCTTCAATTTCACCATTATTGACTTGAGTGGTTGGTGTGTAAATTGGATCTTAACTGGTTTTCCTTGTAGGCATATAGATATTATCCTTTCACAGACAGCACTGCAATTAAAGATAGACTTGAAATGCTCTTTTTTTATAATGATTTTGACACTATTTCTCCTCCATTTGTCATGCCTGGCATAGTAAACCACATGATTTTTTTCATTTAAAATGTCTAAAACCAGTCCATTTCAGTGTGTTAGTGCCTAGGATATGCATCTTTATAAATTCTATTTCATTTTTTATGACTTCCAGTTTTCCTAGATTCATAACATAGGCTGATTATTAATGGTGCTTACAGCTGTTTCTTCTTGAATTGTACCTCATCAGCAAATGAAGTTTCCTAAACTTTGCTCCATTTGTGTCTTAAAGGTCACTGCACAGGTCTTTCCTTGTCATATTTTGAGTTCCTTCCTACCTGAGGGGCTCATCTTTTGGCACTTTATAAGTCAATGTTCTGCAGCTATCTACAAGGTTTTCAGTGGCTAACCATTCAGAATGGTCTAGCTCTGCTTCTTCCTAGTCTGCCTTAGTCTGGGAGCTATGCCGAAACCTGTCAACTATGGATGACCCTCCTGGTATTTAAAAAACCAAAGGCCTAGCTTCCAGCATCACAGCATCAAAGCAACACACAAGACACAAGAGTATGACAAACGGACTGACAAGTGGTGGGCTCCAGACTTTGGAGCTTCTCAGTCATGACATGCTATGCTCTTCCTGATGTCTGCCCATTTCCTCCCCTCTCCCCATTACAAAATAATTATCCTTCACACTCTATGCTTTAAAGGATTAAGACCAGCTCTAGAATGTGCCCACAGCCTTCTAACTTGAAAACATGACAGCAGACCTATGCAGATGATCAGATGGGGAAAAAATAAGCCAAAACTGACAAAACAGCAATAACTCAAGTTTTTGATCTAAGGAAGTAGAAAATTATTCATGAGCCTAATTTCCAAATTAGAAGAGGATTCAGAAGAGGCCATGGAACAAGGGATATCATTGCGGATGTCTGATGGTTCTTGGCTGAAATCAGAGAATATCAGGAAGATGCTTAACTGTGCTTTATTGACTATGCAAGGCATTTGATTGTGTGGATCATGACAAGTTATGGACAACATTGCAAAGTGTGAGTATTCCAGAACACTTAATTGTGCTTATGAGGAATCTGTACATGGACCAAGAGGCAGCTGTTCAAACAGAACATGGGAACACTGAATGGTTTAAAATTAAGAAAGGTATGTGACAGGGTTGTATTCTCTCACCATACTTACTCAACCTGTATGCTGAGCAAATAATCCAAGAAGCTGGGTTATATGAAGAAAAATGTGGCATCAGGATTGGAGGAAGTCTCATTAACAACCTGCGATATGCAGATGATACAACCTTGCTTGCTGAAAGTGGAGAGGACCTAAAACATTTACTGATGAAGATCAAAGAGCACAAACTTCGGTATGGATTACATCTCAATGTAAAGAAAACAAAAATCCTCACCACTGGACCAATAAACAATATTCTTATACAACGGAGAAAAGATTGAAGTTGTCAAGGACTTTATTCTTCTTGGATCAACTATCAACACTCATGGAAGCAGCAGTCAAGAGATCAAACAACATATTGTATTAGGCAAATCTGCTGCATAAGACCTTTTTAAAGTGTTGAAGTGCAAAGATGTCAGCTTGAGGACAAAGGTGCACCTGACCCAAGCCATGGTATTTTCAATAACCTCATATGCATGCGAAAGCTGGACAGTGAATAAGGAAGACCGTAGAAGAATTGTCACATTTGAGTTGTGGTGTTGATGGAGAATACTGAAAGTACCATGGCTGCCAAAAGAACCAACAGATCTGTGTTGAAAGAAGTGCAGCCAGAGTGCTCCTTGGAGGCCAAACTTCATCTCTCATACTTTGGACATATTGTCAGGAGGGACCAGTCGCTGGAGAAGGATATCATGTTTGGTCAAAGAAAAAGAGGAAGACTCCCAGCGAGATGGATTGGCAAAGTGGCAGCATCAATGGACTCAAGCGTGGCAACAATAATGAGGTTGGCCCAGGATCGGGCAGTGTTTCATTCTGATGTGCATGGGGTTGCTATGAGTCGGTACCGACTCGATGGCACCTAACAACAATTTCCAAATCATTAGCCATAAACCCTGATCAGCAATATGATTACATTTGAGGTCCCAGGGGATCCTGTATGGGACTTGTCTGTGCCAGGATGGTTTCATCTCCAAGTTCTGTCTCAGGAGTTACATAATACTCTTTGTCATCAGTGTTTGGTCCAGTGGGGCCAAAAGGTACTAGGGACAATTGTATGTTCTTGTCTCTAATGAGGCTCTCAGGGAATCTGTTCCCAATGGGCATGAGAGTTCTGTAAGTACTTGATCTATGATTCCCCTAAACATTCCTCCTGCACAGACAAGTAAGACCATGAAACTTTACACCTTATTTGTTCAAAGACTTTTCAATGCCCACTGTAGAGAAGTAATGGGCAGACATACAGAGGTGAAGAACACATGGTAGGCACAGAACCAGCCTCCAACAGGTAACATTACATCAACGAGAATTTCTGATATTTGTTTATTAAGACATGAAGTCTTTTAAGGAAATTCTAGTGTTAAAATTTCAGATTTAGTGAGCAATCTTAAGAGTCCTGAATCTACTATTTCAATCTTGAGATAATCAACTGATTCTCTGGCATTTTTATGAGTTACTAAGGCCTGGTAGCAAAGTGCATTATGAGCTGTGCTTCTAACTACCAGTGGTTCAAATCTACCAGCGGCTCCACATGACATTTTCTGCTGCAGTAAAGATTTGCAGCCTTGGAAATCCTACACAGGGTCACCATGAGTCTGAACCAAGTTGGTGTCCACAACCACCAATACAAGACATGAAGAAATGACCAGAAAATGTGAAAAAGGACACACATAACCACAGAGATGAGCCGAGTATCTCTGTGTGTGCTTTATGTTATTGGTTGTTAAGTGACATTGAGTCTGTTCCAACTTACAGCAACTCTGTATAAGGTTCCCAAGGAACAGCTAGTGAGTTTGAACCACAGACCGCGAGATTCAAACCAGCCTTTTAGTTCAGTGCTTATCCTATTGCACCACTGTTTTATAAAATCAAAAGGCTGAGTCAAGTTGGACCAGTATCTTCTAGGACAGGGAGCCAGAAGATGTGTAGAAAATGGGATTCTGACTACAAAACTCCAATAAAGTAAGTAAGACCATGGCTGGAGCCTGACTTGTCCCATCTGAACCCTCAGTTCCTAGATTTCTGCTCTGTCTCTCTTCTCTGCATCTGGAACTACAGCCATGAGTGAGACAAACCAGTCGAGTGTCTCTGAGTTCCTCCTCCTGTGGCTCTCCAGGCAGCCCCAGCAGCAGCAGCAGCTCCTCTTTGGGCTCTTCCTGAGCATGTACCTGGTCACAGTCCTGGGAAACCTGCTCATCATCCTGGCCATCACCACTGACTCCCACCTGCACACCCCCATGTACTTCTTCCTCAGCAACCTGTCCTTCGTGGATATCTGCTTCTCTTCTAGCACCATCCCCAAGATGCTGACCAACTACATACTTGGGATTCAGTCCATCTCCTTCCCTGGATGTCTAACACAGCTGTATTTTTTCAGTGTGTTTGGTTACATGGACAATTTCCTTCTGTCTGTGATGGCCTATGATCGCTTTGTTGCTGTATGCCACCCCTTACATTATACAACAAAGATGACCCCTCAGCTCTGTGCCCTGCTAGTCAGTGGGTCTTGGGTAATTTGCATCCTGAATGCTCTGTTGCATACTCTGCTGATGGCTCGACTCTCTTTCTGTGCAGACAACACGATCCCTCACTTCTTCTGTGAAATATCTGCTCTCTTGGACCTCTCCTGCTCTGACACACACCTCAATGAGATGATGATTCTTACTGAGGCGGCCCTTATAGTGATCACCACATTTGTCTGCATCCTGGTTTCTTACATTTGTATCACCTGTGCTGTCCTGAGAGTCCCGTCCACAAAGGGGAAATGGAAAGCCTTCTCCACCTGTGGCTCCCACCTGGCTGTGGTTTTTCTCTTCTACAGCACCGTCATTGCTGTATATTTCAACCCTTCATCCTCCCACTCAGCTGAGACAGACACTGCAGTTACTGTCTTGTACACAGTGGTGACCCCCATGTTGAACCCTTTCATCTACAGCCTCAGGAACAAGGACTTGAAAGGGGCTCTAAGAAAATTGATCAGCACAAAAAGGTGTTCTACCTCATGAAAGCATCAAAGTTGAATCGCATTCCCACACAAAGCTCTTTTTCACCAGTTGAGTGTAAGGTAGCAGTTGTTTTGTCAAAGTGATCAGACACAAAAATATTGCTCAGGGCACAGCCAAGGACACTGTGACTTAGTCATTAGTAGACTGATTTCACCTGTAACACTGCCCTATCTGCCATTTAAGGAGATTTCATTTTGTCAGTTATTTTATACCCAAAGTTTTCTTTTTTGATGGTGTTTTCAAAGGACACATGCTCAAGTATTTTTGTTGTTAAATTATATATTTGTTAAAGCTCCTCAGTTGTGATAAGTCTGTAATAGTAGCACTAGAGAACTAAGACTTAGATTGTGGAGTCCCTTTGTCCTTGTAAACCTCATGTAGTGTGGCTTCCAAGTGTTCAATAAGAAAAATGATGACCTCAGTTTCTTTGTGGTTTGGACTTACCTATCCAGTCTCTCGGTGAGCGACTCGGACATGAAATTTGGTTCATGAGTTCTTGTCTTCGGTGTCACTTTTTGTTTTGTTTTGGTGTGTCTGTGGTGTTTTTTTTTCTTCCCCAATAATGGTTCATCTACTGTATCTGCTTCTGGTAGTCAATCAAAAATACAATTTGCCATTCTTTTCTGCAAAGAAGGGTGATGCCTCTACCTTACATTCATTACTATAAGGAGAGCTTTTATTATGAAACAGTACATCTTTGTTTTTGTTGTTGTTGTTATGGGCTGTGGAGTCGACTCTGCACAGGTTTTCTGAGGCTGTCAATCTTTACAGGAGCAGAAAGCCTCATCTTTCTCCTGTGGAACTGCTAGTAGTTTCGAACTGCTGACCCTGCTGAAGTTAGCAGCCCGATTCTTGACCACTACGCTACCAGAGCTCCTTTACAATAGAATATTTTATAAAACACAATTATCAAGAATGAAGCCTAAAGTTCTAATAAGGTAGTCACTCAACAAAATCTTCATGAATATATTTTGTATTTCTATCCAATCTTTTTTTTTGCACATGCAATCAGTGTACTTATAGCATTGTTATTGTTGTTAGCTTCCATCGAGTCGGTACCGACCCATAGCGACCTTATGCACAGCAGAATGAAACACTGCCTGATCCTGGGCCAACCTCACTACTGTTGCCACAGTTGAGTCCATCGATGCTGCCATTTGGCCAATTCCTCGTTGGGGATTTTCCTCGTTTTCTCTGACCCTCCACCTTACCAAACATGATCTCCTTACACATAGTGTCACCAGGAGTCGGAACAGACTCAAAGGCAATTAAGAACAATAATAGAAATGCCTTATTTCTTTCTAAGAAACAGGTCACCATGTGCTGTTTCATCTGTCTAAGAGATTTTACCTGTCCCTTCTCACACACCCTTTAAGATCTATGTCAAAATCGCCTTCTCTGTGAAACCTTGACTAACTCCTCTCACTGAAACTGTCATTCCATCCCCTGGGTTCTCACAAATGAAGTCCACTTTCACTTATTACTCATGGTCTCGTTGACCCATGCTGCTTCCTTCCTCTTCCCTTGGAGACTGTGGGATGCTTGGAACATACAATGTTCACCTCAGTTACTGATATAGACTGAATCGTGTTCCCCCAAAATTTTTATCTTAGTCCTAAACTCCTATACCTCTGTATATAATCCTATTTGAGAATGTGACTATTTGTTATGCTAATGAGAACATGATCAGAATAAGGTATGTTTTAAGTTCGTTACCTTTGAGATACGAAAAGGGAAGATTAGGCACAGAGAAACCCACAAACCTAACAGCCATCAAGTTGATTTGGACACATAGAAGCCCCATAGACTAGAGTATGGCTGCCTCTTTTGGTTTCAGAGAGCATGAGTCTGAGAGAAGGCAGCTTCATCTTTCTCTTATGGATGGTGTGGTTCAGGATTCAAACTGCTGAGCTTGAGGTTAACAGCCCAACGCATAAACCACTCTGCCCCCAGGTCTCTTTAGGCAAAAAGAAGGAAGCAGGAATAGAGAGGAAGACACAGGCCACTGTGAAGATCCTCAAGAAACCAAGGAACAGATGCTGAAGGAGACAAGGACTCGGCCCTAGAGCTGACACACGCACACACGCAGAAAGTCTTTCCATAGAGCTGGCGCCCTGAATTTAGATATAGTCTCCTAAGTTATGAGAAAATAAAGCTTTGTCCAGTAAACTCACCTGATTGTGGTACTTTTGTTATAGCAGTATGAAGAAACTAAGACAGATGTCCTGTGCAAAACTTGGCTTCTAACAGAAAGTACATAAGCAATGTATGTTTAGTGAGAATTGAATAAACATTATCTTACCTCTAAATTTCTCATGTTTAATTGGCTCAGAGGCTTTAAAAATTACATTTTGGTAATTACAGTATTTGCATACTAAAAGAGATTTTTTTTAATATAACAAAGAAAATTGAATTAAGTTTTAACACTATTGTCAAAAATACAAGAAAAACACAAAGACTGATTTCAAACTATCTATACAATTCTACATCCTATGTTTTCTACTTGCCAATTTCCCATGCTATTAAATACCTTAAAGAAGTGATTTTTATAACTGCATGATATTCTTTGTTATGGATGCATTATAATTTGGGGAGTGTGTCCCCAAGTTTGAACATGTTATATTTTCCACAGCTGTAGATTACACCATATAGTACCATCTGGATCACATAGCTTTGTGTCTATCAATGACCATTTCCAGAGATAACCAATGTGACCCACTTCACCAGCCAGGGCAAGAAATAGGTCATATTTCCTTTTTAAAGTTATTTCCATCCAATCCAGATACTTTTATTAGAATGTGGTTTCACAGCTCCTTCTTGTTAAGAAATGACGCTGAATCTACTTAGTCCAAAGTAGTCAGCCATTTGCAGAAATAGGCTCATGAATGCAATATGGCCACTTATGGTTTGCTATGGTTTGAACTGTCTCCTCCCCTAAAGTGTGTTTTACATTATAATCCCTATACCTATGGTTGGAGTACTGGTGTGGTGCTGCGGGTTAATGCGCTGGATGGACTATAAGGTCAGTTTGAACTGCAAGGGTGGAAGTTCAAGATCACCAGACACTCCTTTGAAACCCTATTTATGGGTCACTCTGATTTGGAAATGATTCCATAGCATTTAACAACAACATACCTATGGTTTACAGTACCATTTGAGAATGGATTTCTTTGTTAATGGCACAGTATTAGTGTGGGGTATGTATATCTTAAATCAATCTCTTCTAAGATAGAAAAGAGATTAAACAAGCCAGTGAACAAGTAGAGATGGAGAAAGTTAGAAGCTATGCCACAGAAATATGACCAGGGATCCAAGGAAAAGAAGCTGAAGAGTTAAGGACCTTCCCCAGAGCCAACAAAAAAGAGGAAACCTTCCCCTAAAGCCCTGAATTCTGACTTCTAGGACTAATGTGCGCCTGACCCAAGCCATGGTATTTTCAACAGCCTCATATGCATGTGCAAGGTGAAGAATGCATCAGGAAGACAGTAGAAGAATTGGCGCATTTGAGTTATGGTGTTGGAGAAGAATAGTAAACGTACGATGGACAGCCAGAACAAACAAATCTGTGTTGCAAGAAGGACATCCAGAACGCTCCTTAGAAGCCAGGATAATGAGATTTTCTCTCTCATACTTCAGGCATATTATCAGAATGGATCAGTCCCTGGAGAAAGACATCATGCTTGGTAAAGTGGAGTGTCAGCGAAAAAGAGGAAGACTCCCAACAAGATGCACTGGCACAGTGGCAGCAGCAATGGGCTCAAGTGTAACAACAATTGTGAGGTTGGCACAGAACCAGGCAGTGTGTCATTCTTTTGTGGATAAGGTCGTTATGAGTCAGAACCAACTCGACAGTACCTCACAACAACTAACAAGCCTCATTAATTGTAGGAAAATAAGTTTGCTAGTTAAAGCTACCCACTTATGGTACTTCTGTTATATCAGTACTAAATAGCTAAGACTCAGATTATGCATGTAGCTCCTTTGTCTCTGTAACCCTTTTGGAGTATGACTTCTAACTGTTCAATAATAAAAATCACTATCTGTGTCTCCTTGTGGTTTGGGCTTATCTGTCCAGTCTCTAGGTCAGTGGGTGGGGAATGTGACTTGGGATATAGCTTCTTGTCCTCATGTCTATTTTTTGTGTATTTTTTTTAAAAGGATGGCTATCCTGCAGTATCTTCTTCTCGTAATTAATAAAAAAATAAAATTCAGAACCTCTCCTGGGAAGAAGAGTGATGTTTCCCCCTTACATTCATTATTATAATTATTTTAAATTTCTGCTAATAAAACTCAGTACATGTCTTTACTATAGAATTTTTAAGAAAATGCAGTCAAGGTTTAAGAATGAAGCGTAAAGTTCTAATGAGGTGAATCATTCAATAGAATATAAATTCATGAATAGTTTTCATATTTCTATCCAGTCTTTTTCCTTTGTGCATATAATCAATATACTTACATTTATACATTTACATTTTAATCTACATAAAGTGCGATATTCTACTTTTTGAGGTTTTAGCATTCATTTTTTAAGATTTTAAGGAGCCCAAGTGCTGCAGTTGTTAAGGGCTTGGCTGATGAACAGAAGGTTGGCAGTTTGAACCCACTAGCTGCTCCTTGGGAGAAAAAAACTGGCAATCTGCTCCCATGAAGACTACGGCCTTGGAATCAAATGAGAATGAATCACAACATACCCAAACTTATAGAAAGGCTATACTGAGAGGGACACTTGCAGCAATAAATGCCTGTATTAAAAAAAGTGACCTCAAATTAATAGTCTAACCAGGAACTAGAAAAATACAAGCAAACTAAACCCAAACCAAAAAGAAGAGAATGAATACACAAAGATCAGAGAATAAATAAATAAATCCTACTACTACAACAAAAAAAAAACAATAAGGAGAATCAATAAAACCTCATGTTGGATATTTGAAAGGATCAATAAAATAGACAAATTTCTATCTAGAAAGGGAAAAAAAAGATAAAAGTTGTCAACTATCAAAGTAAGAAATAAGAGGACATTAAAACTGACTGTACAGAAACAAAGATATTTGTGACGTGATATTATAAAAACTGTAAGGCAACAAACAGGATAGCCTAAATGAAAGGGACAAATTCTTAGAAGTACACACTCTCCCAAAAATGACTCAAGAGGAAATAGAAAGCCTCAACAGATCTATAACAAGTCAAGAGATCAAATCATAGATCAAACTGCCCTCCTCAAAAAAAGTCCGGCACCAGAGAGGTTCCCTGGAAATTTCCATCAACCATTCAGAGAAGAATTGACACCAATATTGTCTAAACTTCTCTAAAAGAAAGGAAGGAGTAATACTTCCTTATTTATTTATTTTTTAAAAAGATTTATACAA
The DNA here is from genome assembly GCF_000296735.1 of Chrysochloris asiatica. NCBI lineage: Eukaryota > Metazoa > Chordata > Mammalia > Afrosoricida > Chrysochloridae > Chrysochloris > Chrysochloris asiatica. The sequence continues at coordinate 3,181,353 of NW_006408775.1, forward strand.
CAAAACCTTTGCCATTTCAACCATTTTTACATGCACAACAGCCACACCAACCACACTCCCCATGTTGCACAACTATCACCACGATCCTTTCCAAATCCATTTTCTCTCTTCTTTCTTTTCTACCCCCTTCACTTTCCCATTTTAAATTTGCATGAAAGTTCTCAATGGTTTGTCCTAATGAGAAAATAAGTATACATTGTTTTCCTTCCAGACTCCCAACAGAAAGACAAAGAAAAAGAAGGAAGCATTTTTTTTTTGTTTTCTTTCTTCTTACTTCCTTTGCTTTTTTAAAAAATCTTTTTTTATGAACTGCGTGAAGTTTTAGAGAGTAGAACATCAGTCTTATATTCAACCAATCATGTACTTTGCTTCATTACAAATTTCCAGGGACCCCCTCTATCAGTTAACAATATTGGCCTCTATCCGCTTTAATGCTCACATTCCTCTGTGTGTGTCTCCCACTACCTTCACCTTTCCTCTGTCAACCCATCTCTTGTTGTATTTTGCCTGCCCTGTCATCCATGTTAACATGTGTCTCCCTCTAGTCTGCGAATAATTTTACCTCCCCTATTTAACTGTCATAGAATGTTTCATTTAGCAAGAAAACCTTTTATTAATGTTTTACCAACAGTGGTCTCATACAATATTTTTTTTTATAATAGACTAATTTCACTCAGCGTTATGTCCTCCAGGCTCATTCACGCTATGAGGAGTCACACAGATCCATCTTTATTCTTCATTGTTGCATAGTATTCCATTGTGTGTACATACCAAAGTTTGTTTAACCATTCTTCTATTGATGGGAATTTAGGCTGTCTCCATCTTTTTGCTATTGTGAATAGTTCTGTGATGCAAATCGGTGTCCATCTATCTATTCGTGTCATGCCTCTTATTTCTTGAGGACATATTCCAAGGAGAGGGATTGCTGGGTCATACAGTATCATGTTTGGTAAGGTGGAGGGTCCGAGAAAAAGACGAAGACCCTCAGCGAGATGGATTGGCAAAGTGGCAACATCAATGGGCTCAAGCGTGGCAAGAATTGTGAGGTTGGCCCAGGACTGGGCAGTGTTTCATTCTGCTGTGCACAGGGTCACTATGAGTCAGTACCACCTCGATGGCACCCAATAACAACAATAACAACAGTATTTCTATTTCCAACTTTTTGAGAAAGTACCAAACTTTCTCAGTGTAAAGTGCCTGCACCATTTTACAGTCCCACCAGCACTGTAGGAGAGTCCTAAGACTTTCCACAACCTCACCAACATTTGTTGTTTTCTATTGTTGTTGTTGTTGTTGTCAGGTGCCATCGAGTCGGAACCGACTCATAGCGACTCCATGCACAGCAGAACGAAACAATGTTCGATCCTGGGCCAAC
>NW_006408775.1:3186337-3198927 GCF_000296735.1 Chrysochloris asiatica
TCGTGGTCAGCAGCTCAAATCCTCCAGGCCCTCTACGTGAGAGAGATGAGGCTTTCCGCAACTTGCAGTTAAACAGCCTTGTGGCCCAATATTCCGTGTTGTTGTTGGAGCTCCACACTACACGTCTCGCTGCGGCTATTAATGCTGGAGTAAGCTGGTATCTCATTGTTGTTTTGATTTGCATCTCTAACAGCTAAGGAGTCCTGGTAGCATAGTGGGTTACAAGTTGGGCTGCTGATTTTAAGCTCAGCAGTTCGAATCTCACAGCTGCTCCTCAGGAGAAAATGAGGCTTTTACTACTGTAAAAATTTACAACCTTCGAAATTCTATACAGGGTCTCTATGAGCCTTAATCGATTAGATGGCACACAACTACTACCACCACCTAGTGACTAGTGACTGTGGGCATTTTTTCATATTTGTTGTCTACCCCTACCTGAATGTCTTCTTTGAAGTGTCTGTTCATGTCCTCTGTCCATTTACTAATTGGATTATGTGTCTTTTTCTTGTTGAGATGTTCTATGAGTTTTAGAGACTATTCCTTTGATATGTCACTGCCAAACATTTTTTCCCAGTCTGTGGGTTCTCTTTTGACTCTTTTGGTGAAATCCTTTGATGCACTTAAGTGTCAAATTTTTATGAGGTCCCAGTCATCTATTTTGTCTTCAGTCTGTGTACTGTAAGTTATGTTTGAGAGTGTATTTATGCCATGTATCAGAGTCCCTAAGTTTGTCCATATTTTTTTTTCATTGAAGATCTTTATAGTTATAGGCCTCACATTTAGGTCTTTAGTTCACATTGAATTTGTTTTCATATATGGTGTCAGACATGGGTCTTGTTTCATATTTCTGCAGAAGGATTTACAGTTTTGCCAGCACCATTTATTGAAGGAGTTCTGGTAGCATAGTGGATTTACAAGCTGGACTGCTAACTGCAAGGTCAGCAGGTGGAATCTACCAGTCACTCCATGGGAGAATGATGAAGCTTTCTGCTCCCATAAAGATTTGTTGTCAAGTACTATCAAGTCAGTTCCAACTCACAGCAATGCTATGTGCAACAGAACAATACACTGCCCAGTCCTGGACCATACTCACACTTGTTATGCTTGAGCCTGTTACAATTGTGCCAATCCATCTAATTGGGGGTCTTCCATTTTTTCCTGATCTTCTACCTTACCAAGTGTGATGTCCTTCTCTAGGGATTGGTCCCTCCTGATAATGTGCCTGAAGTATAAGACCAGGTCTTTTCATCCTGGCTTCTAATGAGCATTCTGGGTGTCCTTCTCCCAACACAGATTTGTTTGTTCTTCTGGCAGTCTTTGGTACTTTTACAATTCTTCTCCAACACCACAACTCAAAGGTATCAATTCTTCTACTGTTCTCCTTATTCATTGTCCAACTTTCACATGCATATAGAAGCTATTTAAAATACTGTGGATTGGGTCAGGTGCATCTTAGTCCTCAAACTGACATCCTTTGCAGATTTTACTAGTGTAATGTCATTTGATTTCTTAGCTGCATTTCCAGAGTGTTGATAGTGGATCCAAGGAAATGACTATTTCAATCTTTTCTCATTTCTCATTTATCCTGTTTTTTATTGATCATGTGGTGAGGATTTTTTTTTTTTTTTTTTTAGTCAGTTGTAAACCATACCAAAGCCTGAGGTCTTTGATCTTTATCAGCAAGTATTTTAAGTCCTCTTCACTTTCACAGTAAGCAATGTTGTATTATCTTAGCCAGAGCTATAAGGAAAGAAAGGGGAACTAAAGGGATCAAAATTGATAAGGAAATACAGGATCGTCTTTCTATTGGCAGATGATATGATGGTAATCCCAAAGAATCCACAGGAAAAGTACTGGAACTCATGGATAGCTTTGGCAAAGAGGCAGGGGACAAGATAAATATACAAAAATCTGTTGGATTTCTCTACACTAATAATGACAGCTCTGCAAAGGAAATCAGCAAGCTATTATGACTACTGTGGTTGCATAGTAGGTTTTTAGATCAGGACGAAAGAGGCCTCTTACTTCATTCTTCTTTTATAGTTATTCTTTGCTTATCCAGTGTCTCTTTTCTTATAGTGTTAGTGATTAGCTTCTCAATCTCTTTAATTATGTTGGTATCTGGATTGAGATTACATTATATCTATAGATTGCATTGGGTAGTGTTGACATTTTCACAATGTTAAGTCTCCTACCCATGAGCATGGTATAGCCCTCCATTTCTGCAGGTATTTTGGGGGTTCCTGTAGTAGTCTTTTGTAATTCCTTGCCTGGTTCCATTAGCAATAGGAATGGTTTGAATTTCTCATTACTGACAATGATGGTGGCTGTTGTACCTTTGCCCTTAATTATGTTCAGGTATTTTCCCTTCGATCCCTATTTTGTTGGGTGTTTTTATCAGGGATGACTGTTGGATTTTATCAAGTGCTTTTTCTGTATCAATTGATGTGATAATGTGATTTCTTTTCCCCTTTTTCTTTTTTCTTTAGCATTGTGGATTATGTTGATTGTTTTTCTACTATCGAACTATCCCTGCATACCTAATATGAATCCCTTGATCATGATGTATTATTTTTTGATATATTGTTCAATTATGTTGGCTAGGATTTTGTTAAGAATTTTTGCATCCATATTCATGAGAGATATTGCTCTCTAATTTTTCCTTTTTAGCCATGTCTTTGCCTGGTTTGGGTATCAGGATTATGCTTGCTTCATAAAATGAATGTAAGAACTATCTATCCAGTTCTATATTCTGGAATAGTTGGAATAGAATTGCTGTCAGTTACTCTTTGAATGTTCAGTAGAATTCTCCAGTAAAGCCATTTAGAACTGGACTTTCTTCAGTTTCGAGGTTTTTTTTATGGCTTGATCAATCTCTTCTCTTATTACAGGCCTGTTCTACTTCAGTCTGTGTTGGTTTAGGTAGATCATGTGTTTCTATAAATTTAACCATTTCTTGTAGAACTTCAATTTTTTTGGAGTACAGTTATTCATAGCATTTTGTTACTTTCCTTTTTATTTACATTTGGGTTTGTTGTGATGTCATCCATATAATTTCTTATTCACATTATTTGTATCTTCTTTTCTTTTGTTATATTGGCCAATAGTTTGTCAATTTTATTAATCATTTCAAAGAAACCATGCAGGCAAGAAGGCAAAGGGAAGACATACACAAAACTCTGAAAGGAAAAAATTGCCAACCAAGAATCATATATCCAGCAAAGCTGTCCCTAATGCTGAAATTAGGACATTTTCACATAAACAGTAATTAAAGGAAATTTTAATAACAAGACCAGCTTTTCAAAAATACTAAACTATGTTCTTTGGACTGAGAAGTAACAACAGCATACAGAAACCTATGATTAATACCAGAAAACTGAGATGATTAACACCACCCAGAATTGAAACCCAATATAGAAGCATTTAAAGTAAAACAAACCTAAAAGACTGAGATTAGGGAACCAGATGTATCAATTTATAATGGACTCAACTAAAAAGCACAAAGAGGGAATAGTGCAGATACAGAACTTCCAAATGGGGAAGAAGTGAAGAAGATTTCAAGATAAAACAAACTCTTTTAAACAGGGGAAATTTAATAAACTACAGGTTAGCTTCAAAGAAAATTAATACAAGTTCACATAAAATAAAAAAGGAAAATCAGAGTTAGTAGATATTAACACAACAGAAAGGAATGAAATGTAACCAACAAACAAAAGGAATTTAGCACAGAAAATTATGTGGAACAAAGAAAACAGCATCATCACACACACACAGAAAAACACACACAGAAAAATGACAACAATCAATTCATACCTATGAATAATTACACTGAATATACATGTATGATTAAATGCACTAGTCAAGAGACAGATCGTATTCAAGAGGGAACTAGACCCAGAGGGCCTGGAGGAAGGTAGAATCTCCAGTGTGTAGTATTCAGTCTGACTATCTGGGGCTGATGCAATGAAATGCAGACGGGTCTCTTGTGATACAATAGTGAATAATTGTTATCAGGACTGACTGTGAGGGTTGGAAATGTAAAGGTAGACATTTTATAGCAAGGAGTGGAGTGATTAACTTTTCAGTCTAGGAACGGAGGTCCCTAGGACCATCAAGGGAGAAGAGCAGAGAGCAGGACGCTACCCAGAGAAGCAGTGATGCCTGAAATGGAGCCAGAGATGATGATGTGGAGCGACGGAGCAGCTGGAGACTTTAGGTCCAGAGAGGGAGAGTGACTGTGTGCTGAAGACCTCAGGGACACAGGGGAAGGATTGCATGGAGGGGATTGTAACCGTGGCAATGGTTAGAATGAATGTAAAACCAATGTTCTCCCATGTAAACTATCACATAATTCACAATAAAACATTTTTTTTAAAAAAAGAGACAGAAAGTAGCAGAATATGTTTAAGCAAAGAGAATCCTTCCATGTGCTGTTTACAAGAGGCACACCTTACACGCAAATACAGAAATAGACTAAAAATCAAAGGAGGGAAAAGTATCAATCTAATAAAAATAAATAATGAACAGGAGTGGCAACTTGAATCTCTGATAACATAGATTTTAGGCAAAAACCAGCATAAGAGCCAAAGAAGGGCATTACATCATGATTAAGGAGTCAACTGAACAAGAGGAAATAACCATAATTAATGTCAATACACCCAGTGAAAGAGCCTCAAAATACATAAATCAAATTCTAATAGAACTGAAGAAAGAAATAGACAACCCTATAATAATTTATTTTGTTGTTAAATGCCACTGAGTCAGTTCTGAATCATAGTGACCCTGTATAGGTTTCTGAGGAGCACCTAGTGGGTTTGAACTGCTAATCTTGTACAGTCACAGTCCAGTGTTGATCTTACAGCACTTTCGATGAAGGACAGAACTAGAAGGAACTCAACAAAGACACTGAAGAACTAAACAACACAGTCAACTAACTTGACCTCAGAGTCATATACAGAACATTCAACCCAACAACAACACAATATACAGTCCTTTCCAGTGCACATGGAACATATGTTAGGTCACAAAGCAAGCCTCAATAAATTTGAAAACATCAAAATATTACAAAGTATTGTGTCAGATCACAATGCTATAAAATTAGATAGCAATTGAAAGATCAAGGAAAAAACTAAAATACATGGAAACTGAACAACACCTTGAGTAAACTGAGAATGAAAACACAATTTACCAAAACCTTTGTGACACAGCAAAAGCAGTGCACAGAGACAGTTTATATCAATAAATGTGTATATCCAAAAAGAAGAAAGAGGCAAAATCTAGACCTTAGCTAATCATCTCGAACAATTAGATAATAAGCAGAAAGGAAGCCTAGTGACAACAGAAAAATAAAGAATAGAGCAAAAAGAAATAGAAACTAGAAAAAAAGGTATTGCTAAAACTGACAAACCCTGGCAAATCTAGCAAAAGAGAAAAAGAAGTGCAATAACATGAATAAGAAATATTATGGTTTGGGCTGAGAGAGGCTGTGTGTCTGTGGGCAAGAGGCTGGCTTGAAAAATATGTCCTTTGGGCATTTTAATGAATATGTATATTTTGTTTTGTATGTGTACATCAAATATTTTTGCTTTCTTGGTTTATGAAAAATAAAATGCAAGGTAGTAACTCTAAATATCAACAGAGAGAGTAGTCTTCACATCAAGTACCAATGCTAGCTATCCCCTCTGTACACAGGGTAAATAGGGACAGGTAACTTAGGTATTGACTACCTAAAATGAGGGGGCAATAAAGGTATGAAGTGACTGGCTTACAAGGTTTCAAGAGGGAGTTTAGATTAAGAGTGTGTGGGGGAAGAAAGAGTCCACACTGAATAGTTTTCATCATGTCTAGATGGGTCTGGTTAAAGAGCTGGGGATAAGATTCTCATGATTCAATAGTGAGTAATAGTTATGACTAATTGCAACTGTCACAATTTAAAGGCAGAAGTTTTGTATCAAAAATGGGGCAGTACTTAATCTTACAGTCCAAAAACAAAAGGATCCTAGGACCATTAAGGGAGAAGAGCACAAGCGGAATGCAAGACCTTATCCAGAGAAGCAGCAACACCAGAGATGGAGGTAGAGATGGGGATATGGAGAGAAGGAGCAGCTGAGGACTCTAGATTTATGGGAAGAGAGGGACTAAGAGTTGCAGAATGTGCCCTTTAGTGGTGAAAATTATTATATATGCCTGAGTGCTTAAAAAAAAAAAAAAAAAGGAGCTAAAGTGAATAGAAATAAATACTGTTATCTGATGGTACATGGAGGGGTTTATAATCATTGTAATGAAACAAGGTGTATTTTGTTGAAAGAAAAACTGATGAACTGCCCTATAAACTTTCACTCAATTCACAATAAAAACTTAAAAAAAGAAAGACGCAAACCAGAAGCCACAGGGAGGAAGCAGGATAACTGTTGTTGCAGGAAAGGAACTGTAATCATTGAGATGAAATAAAAGGTATAATTTATAAATCATACCTTTGAAAGTAAAACTGATCATCTTGTCCATTAACCTTCACTCAATTCACAATACAAAGGTAAAAACAAATGTTATGGGTAACATCCCAACAGAACCAATGGAAATAAAAAGGGTAACAACAGAATACTATGAAAAATTGTACACCAACAAATTTGAAAACCTAGAAGAAATGGATAATTTCTACAAACACATGACCTATTGAAACTAACACTCTCTTTTCTTTTTTTTAATAAGGAGTGAAGTAGAAAACTTGAATAGGCCTATAACAAGAGAGGAAATTTATCAAGTCATTAAAAAACTCCCAACTAAAATAAGTTCTGGCCCAGATGGCCTGACTGATAAATTCTACCAAACATTCATAAGGAGCAGACACAGCAACTCTACTAAGATTATTCCAAAATATAGAAAAGAAAAAAGCAAGTATAACTCTGCTACCAAAACCAGGCAAAACATATCTTAAGAAACAAAATTATGGACCAATATCCCTCATGAACAAATGAGATGCAAAAATTCTCAACTAAATATTACTCAACAGAGTCCAACGATGTATCAATGCATCAATATATACATATACACACACCATGATCAAGTGGAATTCATACCAAGTATGAAGAGATGGTTCAATATTAGATAACAACCAACATTCATTCCTGATAAAAACACTCAACAAAATAGGAATAGAGGGGACAATCACCAACATAATTAAGGACACATATACAAAACCAACAGTCAACTCTCAACAGTGTATAACTTTAATAATTCCCCTTGTGAACAGGCACCACACATGGATGTTCTTTACCGCTTCTATTCAATATTGTGCTGGAAATCTTAACCACCACTAAAAGGAAAGAAAGGGAAATCAAAGGCATCCAAATTGGCAAAGAAGTAAAATTCTATTTGCAAATGTAGGACCTATACTTAGAAAACCCCAAAGAGTCCAAAAGAAAATTATTGGAACTCATTGATAGATTCAGCAAAGTAGTAGGGTACAACATCAACATACAAAAATCAGTTGGATTCTTTCACACAAATAAAGAGAACTCTGAAAAGGAATTCAGGGGACTTCTGGTTTTGCAGGCAGGCAAAGCAAAGTCAGTTAGGACAGGCTTCATGGGGAAGGTGCGACAGAACCAGAGAAGGTGCTTTCACAGAGCAGCTCAAGAGCTCTGTATCTAGTATAAGGTGCAGGGTGTCAGTTTCCTGCACACACCGGTGGAAAAAATCACTGTGTAAAGGAAAATACTGCGATTTCTGAATTGATTGTGACACGGGACTCTCCTTGTGGCCACTCCACACAGGATGAGTCCAGAGGGTAGGGGCACAGTCAGACTGAAACAGTGATACAACATTAAAACCCACGCAGCAACAGTTGAAAAAAGAGGTGTGGGGGATTCTACACATTTTTTCCTCCTCTCCCCTGTCACACCCTCTCTGCCCAGCCCAGACACCTTCAGGCGGGTGGGTGTTCATTCCCAAAAGGGTCCAGCATTGAGCCCATAGTTTTCCCATGACACAGAGAGAAGGCGCCCCATTGATTACACAGGCTGATCCTTTGGTGGCTGCTTATGACATCTGACTCTGGGACCCAGCCCTAAAGTCGACCTGGGTGGGACTTTTTATTCCTGCCTACCCAGCAAGAAAAAGCAGGTTTGGACATAAACACAAACCATATCAACACTCTGTAAAACCCAAACATGAAAGGCAAGAGCCAACATCAACAACTACACACAAGGATGCAGCTATTTTGAGAATTACGCAGTGCACACACATGTATTTAACAGACTCTCAGAGATAAAAATAGCCGACCAATCTTTCTCCCATTAACTTCTCAATATCTATCTGTGTGCACCTCCACAGTGGTGACTAGAGAAGGGGTCTGAATGAGGGGACACCCACAACCACTGCTGGAGGTTTCTACTGTGCACGCACACTGACCTGCACAGCAAAGGCTACTGGTCAGCTGGCTATGTTTTTATTTGTGTCTTTGAGTGGAGGTTTTGTGTCTGTTTTATATTGCTTCTGTTTTGGGTCCTTTTGATCACACTTTTTTCCTGTGAGTGGGAGCTTTTTCTCCCTACAGTGTCCAAGAAGAGACAGCAATCGTGGCCATACAGTGAAGCTAAAAGCATACTTCATAATATCCCAGCATTGGGACACGAGCCAATACCAGCTGCTAGGCATTACACACGAACAAGGAGACACTCAGTAAGCATAACAAAATAGCAACATAAATCCATTTAAGCATTAAAAACACACCTAACTACTGAAAATGTCCAAGAAAACACAATTGAAGATATCAACACATGGATAAAATGGAAAAGAGTAATGGACACAAATGAGCTGGAGGCAGACACAGACTTTTCAGTAGAGGAAGAGCAGACTTTGGAATTGCCTGAGAAAGAATTTAAAAGAATGATATGGAAATAAATTCAAATGCTCAGAAAAAGGGTGGAGGAAAATAAGGAAAGAAGTCAGGAAAGTCCTACAGGAGCAAACAAACAAGATAGATACAGCATTGGAAACAATAAAAAACCTGCCAAAAGAAGTCTAGATGGTTACCAATAAAATATCAGAAATGGACAATACACTGAAAGGGCAAAGGAGCAGAATGGAAGAGATGGAAGCCAGAACCAGCGAGCTGGAAGACAAATATCTCAATACTGCTAAGATAGAGAGGAAGCAGAAAAAAAGATTAAAAAATTGAAGAGAGTCTAATATTCATGCTGGATAACATGAAGAGGAATACCTTAAGAATTACTGGCATTCCAGAACAGGAAGAATCACAGAAGTCCATAGAGGAGATAATTGAAGAGTTCCTGGAAGAAAATATCCCTAACATCTTGAAGGATGAGAAGATAAACATTCAAGAAGCCAAACGTACCCCAGGAAGGATAGACCCCAAAAGAAAATCACCAAGACCTATCATAATCAAGCTCTCCAAAATCAAACACAAGGAGAGTATCCTGAGCAGCCAGGGAAAACAGAAGTATTATTTACAAAGGCAAGCAAATCAGATTAAGTTCTGACTTCTCAACAGAAACCATGCAGAGAAGAAGGCAATGGGGATATATATATAAAACCCTAAAAGAAAAAAAAACTGTCAACCAAGGATCCAGCAAAACTGGACCCGATGGTGCAATCAAAACATTCCAGGATAAACAGAAGCTAAGAGATTCTGTCAAAGCCAATCCAGCACTTCAAAATATCCTAAAGGGATACCTTTGGACAGAAAACCAACAAGAACAGACAACAACCAGAGACTGACAGATGTGCCAACACCACCTGACTCTGACAACAGATAGCAGAGTCCAGAACAGAACAAAATTACAACAATGAATTCAAAATAGCTGAGAGGTCAATTGAAGATCAAAATAATAACAATGTCAAAGAAGGGAAAAATATAGGAACGGAGATCCAAGTGGTGAGAAGGTCAGGTAGATTACAGGATACAATTGACTGCCTTAAATGGAGGGAATAGTTAAGACTATACGGTAACCCCAAAGAAAGTTTATAGTTCACCACTTACCATCAAAATGAAGATCCAAGCAGAACAGAGAAACATGAAAACTAAGAAGAAACTGACAAGAAATAGCACAAAATAACATGAAGTCAGCACAAGAAGGCACGTAGAACAATGGAAAGAACAGCACCACAAACAAATTAACATAATGACAGCAATAAATTCATACCTATCAATAATTACACTGAATGTCAATGTATTAAATGCACCAATGAAGAGACAGAGAGTGGCAGAGTGGATAAGAAATCAAGACCCTTCAGTATGCTGCCTGCAAGAAACAGACATTACACACAAAGATAAAAACAGACTAAAAATTAAAGGTTGGAAAAAGAAAAAACCAAGCTAACTGAAAACAAAACACAAACCAGAAGTGGCAATACTAATCTCTGATAAAGTAAACTTTAAGGTAAAAACCAGCATAAGAGATAAAGACGGACACTATGTCATGATTAAAGTGAGCAAGACAACATAATCATAATAAATATCTATACTCCCAATGAAAGATCACCAAGATATATGAAGCAAACCCTACTAGAATTGAAGAAAGAAACAGAGAAATCTACAAACATTATGGGAGATTTTAATATGCCCCTTTTGAAAAGGGATTGAATAACCAGAAAGAAACTCGACAAAGATACAGAGGAACTAAACAGCACAATCAACCAACTTGACTTCATAGATGTATACAGAGCATTCAACCCAACAACAGCACAACATGCACTCTTTTCCAGTGGACATGGAACGTTTCTCCAGAATTGACCATGTGTTAGGTCACAAAGCAAGCCTCCATATATTTACAAACATCAAAATACTACAAAGCATCTTTACAATCCAAAATGCTATAAAGCTAGAAATCAACAATAAGATGACCAAGGAAATAAAGTTGAAGACATGGAAACTGAATAACACCCTGCTGAAAAGCAACGAAGTAATAGAAGAAATTAAATGTGAATTCACAAAGTTCTTAGAAACAAACAAGAACGAAATCTTTGGGACATGGCGAAAGTGGTGCTGAGAAGACAATTCATTGTGATAAATGGACACATCTGAAAGAAGAAAGAACCAAAATTAACATGTTAACACAGCATCTACAACAATTAGCAACAGATGGAACTTACAGTCAGCAAAGAAAAGAATGAAGATCAGAGCAGAAATAAATGAGATAGAAAACAGAAAAACTGTAGAAAGAATCAATAAGACAAGAAGCCGGTTCTTTGAAAGGATTACCAAAATTGACAAACCACTGGTAAACCTAACAAAAGAAAAGATGGAAAAGACACAAATAACACGTATTAGAAACCACATGAGTGAGGTCACAACAAAGCCAAAGGAAATCAAAAGGATAGTAACAGAATACTATGAAAATTGTACACCAACAAATTTGAAAACTTAGAAGAGATGGATGCATTTTTAGAAAAACACGACCTACCTAAAATTACACACAGTGAAGTAGAAAACTTGAACAGACCTATAACAAAAGAAGAAATTGATCAGAGCATCAAAAGACTGCCAACCAAAAGAAGTCCAGGACTGGATGGCATCACTGGTGAGTTTTACCAGTCAGGGAAGAACTGTCACCAATTCTACTCAAATTATTCCAGAATATGTAGGCAGATGGAAAAGTTCCTAATACAGTTTATGAAGCAAGCATAACTTTCATACCAAAACCAACGTAGGATATCACTAAGAAAGAAAATTATGGACCAATATCTCTCATGAAGATAGACACAGAAATTCTCAGCAAAATCCTAGCCAACAGAATCCAGCAGCACATCAAAAAGATAATACATCATGACCAAGTGGCTTTCATAACAAGGATGCAAGGATGGTTCAACATTAGAAAAACAATCAATGTAATCCACCATATAAACAAGAAAAAGGAAAAGAACAACATGATCATATAGATTGATGCAGAAAATGCCATTTGACAAAATCCAACATCTATTCCTGATAAAAAAAAACATTCAACAAAGTAGGAATTGAAGGGAAATTCCTCAACATAATCAAGAGCATATATAAAAAACCAACAGCCTACATTACTCTGAGTTGAGAGAAACTGAAAGCCTTCCCTCTACAAACAGGCACCAGACAAGGATGCCCTTGTCACCACTCCTATTCAATATCGTTTTGGAAGTCTTAGCCAAAGTAATATGGCAAGACAGGGAAATTAAAGGCATCCAAATTGGCAAAGAGGAAGTAAAACTCTCTCTATTTGAAGACGATATGATCCTGTCCATAGAAAACCCCAAAGACTCAGTAAAAAAAAAGCTATTACACCTCATTGGAAGAGTCAGCAAAGTGGCAGAATATAAAATCAGCATACAAAAATCAGTTGGATTTCTCTATAGTAACAATGACAGTGCTAAAAAGAACATTAGGAAACCAAATAACTTTTATAAAAGCTGTCTAAAGGATGAAATATCTAGGAATAAATGTAACCAGAGAAACTAAGGACCTATACAAAGAAAACTACAAAACACTACAAGACAAAAAACCAAGTCAACATGGATTAAAGACCTAAATGTGAATCACAGAATTATGAAGGCCATCAGTGCAAAATCAGGACAAATGTGAGGGCACTAATTCAGGGAATACA
>NW_006408775.1:3202212-3204327 GCF_000296735.1 Chrysochloris asiatica
CAGAAGTAATTTGTCACGCTTTCTTCCTAGTCTGTCTTTGTTTGAAAGCTCATCTGAAACCTGTCCACCATGGGTGACCCTGCTGGTTATTTAAAATACCGGTGGCATAGCCCTCAGAATCACAGCAATTCAAACCACCACAGCATGACAGACAGATGAGTGACGGTTGTGTGGTTGCTGTTAAATAGGAATCTCCTTGTGCTAGGGTCCTTAAGTCTGGCTCAAAGGCAGGATTTCTGTCCTTGGATCTCAATCAAGAGGCAGAAGCGCAGCAGGGGCTACTGGGTTGTAATGAGACGCTTTAAGCTAGGCCATTAGAGAGATGAAAATCAAAACAACAATGAGATATCATCTCACACCAACAATAACAGCAAAGATCAAAAAAGTAGAGGACAATAAATGCTGGTGAGGTTGTGGAGAGACTGGGACATTCCTGCATTGCTGGTGGGACTGCAAAATGGTTCAACCTCTCTGGAAAACAATATGGTGCTTCCTGAGAAGGTTGAAAATAGAAATACCTTGCGATCCAGCAATTCCTCTACTTGGTATTTACCCACAAGAAATACAAACCAAAACATGAGAAGATATATGCACACCAATTTTCATAGCAACACTATTTACAATAGCAAAAAGACGGAGACAGCCAAAGTGCCCATCAATTGAAGAACAGATAAACAAACTGTGGTACATACACACAATGGAATATTATGCTACCTTGAAGAATAACAAGGAAGCAGGAAGCCACCACATAACATGGATGAACCTTGAGGATATTATGTTGAGTGAAATTAGTCAGTCACAAAAGCAGAAATACTGCATAGGACCCCTACTGTATAAGACTAAGAAAAAGAACCCATACTAAATGGGGGTGGATGCTTTGCTGGTTGCTGGGATGTTGGGGTGGGGCAAGGCGAGGGAGGGGAAAGTGGAGCACAGGGCAGGGAATAGACATAGGATAGTTTGGGTTCTGAGGAGGGGGACAATATACAAGAAGGCAGAGGGGAATGGAAGAACAAAGCAGATGGGAGAACAATTAGGCAGGTTTGCATGGGCTAAGTGGGATAGAGGTAAATAATGATGTATGCGCAACCTTGGAACAACAGGGCTTTGGGATACAGGGATTGAGAAATGGTTGGAATGGGGAAAAAGGGGTAAATAATGTTAAGATGCTTGGCTGTCTTTTGAATCTTGGTTTTCCTTGCATTACATTATAAAGTAGACACTGGAGGGGGAGAGAAAGGAATAGCCAGAAATATCACCATAGAAAGTTTGTAAGTCCATCTTCTGCCTATAACTGATTGGAATACCTAATATGGGGCTACAACGTGCCCAATGAAGGAGGCTTCCTGTGGAGCCTATGCATTACATAAAACTATAGGTGGAATCCTGAACCACATCCTGAATATTCAGAGGCAGGAAATTTCCTCTTGAAAAGGACGAGCAGATCAGACTGGAGCGGTTAGAAAAACAGAAGATATTTCTTGAAAGAAAGACGTACAGGAAAAATACAAAACAATATAGGCAGACCGACTGTTACTACAAGAACAAGCAAGCTGCTTGCCCAGGAAACATCAAGGCAAGTGGTTAGGTCCCCTCAGTGCAAACCCCTTTCCAAGACTAAGACTCAATGGGAATACACACTGTGATTGGTGACCATGTTCATCACCGATAAGGGGAAGTGAGGAAAAAACAGCAATGAAGCTGCAAGCTAAGCCCTACAATGTTCAATAGACTCCTATGAACCTGGGTAGAGACCTGGTTGGCCTGCAGTGTGGCAAGACCTGGGGACTCTTGGGCCCAGAGTCAGTGACATAGCCACAGAGGAGTAGAGTGGAAAGTGAAGAGTCCAGCTGATAAGAAGAGAGGACATATGCACCCACACTTGCAGATAATACCCACTGGCTTCAATGACTGGATGATCAGAGCTCAAGGAGAGGAGAAATAAGAGGGGGGAAAAAAAGAGTAATCTGATACAATTTGATGAACTTGACCTACACCTCTGGGTACAGCTCAAAAGAAGGAACAAATCTTTACAGCAAGGATCATTCCCACCCACTCCATACACAGAGTAGACAGGGATGGGCAACTTGGACATTAGTTACCCAAAATGGGGGG
>NW_006408775.1:3204852-3216867 GCF_000296735.1 Chrysochloris asiatica
GGATTGTAACCATGGCAATGAAATGATATACAATAGGATGAATGTAAAACTAATGTTCTCCCATGTAAACTATCACATAATTCATAATAAAACATTTTTTAAAAAAGTAAATCCATTCACTTATGATCCATTGATCTTCAACAAAGAACTAAAAAGCATTAAGTGGGGAAGAGATAGTCTCTTAAACAAATGGTGCTAGCTAAATTGGAAATCCATTTGCCAAAAAATGAAACAAGACCCATATCTCACATCAAATACGAAAATGAACTTGACAGGAATTAAAGACTTAAATGTAGAGCCTGGAATATAAAGATTATCAAGGAAAAAAAGGGGACAAACTTAAGGGCATTGACACACAGCATAAAGACACTACCAAACTGAAAACACATAATCAGAAGACCAAATAGGGGAATACAACCTCCTAAAATGCATCAAAGGATTTCACCAAAAAATAAAAAGAGACCCTACAGACTGGGAAAAAATGCTTGGCAATGACCTATCAGACAAGACTTCTCTCTAAAGTTATAGAAACTTCAATGCCTAAACAAGAAAACAAGCAAACAAACAAACAAAACACCCAGAAAAACGAATAACCCAAGCATGTTATGATCCACATAATCAAATGCCTTTGCATAGAAAATAAAACCCATTCTGCTTCCAGCTTGAGTTTCTGGCAGCTTCCTCCTGATGTACTGCTGCAACTGTTTCTGATTTATCTTCAGCAAAATTTTAATTGCATGAGATTATTAAAGATATTATTCCATGACTTCTATATTCTGTTTCATTACCTCTTACATATGGGAACAAATTTGGATCCCTTCCAATTGGGTGGGCAGGTAGGTGAGACAATTACGCTGTTCTTGTCTCCAATCAGGCTTTCAGGGCATGTGGTCTCAAAGAGGCCTGGAAATCCCTGCTTTGTGAATCCCCCAAATGTCTTTACTTCACAGAGAGCTAAAACCACAAACCCCTAACTCCTCATTTGCTTAGGACCTGCCTATATCTCCCAAAATTTCCAATCCCCCCCCATAGAGAGAAACATTGGACAGTCATAGACAAGAACACATGATAGCTACAGAACCAACCCTACACACACACACACACACACACACACACACACACACAAGTAAGCAAAGGAGACTTGATATGTGCTTATTAAGACATAAAGTTCTTTTAGGAACATCTGCTGTTAAATATTGCAGGTCTACGGAATAATAATAAAAGTTCCATTAGCTGAATCTTGAGTTAAACTCACTAATAATCAAATTTTTCTGTTACCTTTTTTTGAGCTACCAAGACCTGAAGGGAAAACAAAATACAGTTACACAAATAACAAAGCAATAGCCCAAAATTCTGATCTAAGAAAATAAGAAAACTATTCATGAGCTGAATTTCCAATTCAGTACATATAACCCCAGATATGCAAATTGATTAGAAGCTTATGTTTAGGACTTGCCTCTACCAAGATAGTTCCATTTCCATGTTCTGACTTAGGAGTTACATAATACTTTGTCATCAGTTTTGGTCTAAAGGGGCCAAAAGGTAGATGGAACAATGATCTATCCTTGTCTCTAATGAGGCTCTCAGGGAATCTGGCCCCAATGCTCATGGAGACTCCTGTAAATGCCTGCTCTGGGATTCTCCAAAACATCTTTCCTGCACAGAGAACTAAGACCATGAACTCCTACTCCTCATTTGTTCAGGACCTGCCCATATTTCCAAGACTTTCCAATCCTCACACTGCAGAGAGGCATTGGACAATCATACAGAGATGAACACATGAGATTACAGAACCAGCTGCCTCGAGGTAAGATTACAGCAGAGGAGATTTTCCATTATTTGCTTATTAAAACATGAAGTTCTTTTAGCATCTTCTGCTGTTAAGTCTTGTAGATCTAGGGAGCAATAACAGGAGCCCCGAATCCATTAACTAGATCTTGAGACAAACTCAGTAGTAATCAGCTGTCTTTACATGAGCTACTAACACATGGAGAAATAAATAACTAGGAAATGTTTGTTTGTTTTTTTAAAGGGGTGGACATACACAATCACAGAGATGAGCTTGGGATGTCTGTGTGTGCTTTATGTATGTTTTATAAAATCAAAAGGATGGGTCAAGTGGGACCAGCATCATTTAAGATGAAGCAACAGAAGGGTTGTAGAAATAGAGGAGATTCTGACTAAGCAACTCTGATAAAGTAAGGAAGACCAAGGCAGGAGCCTAACTTGTTCCATCTGAACCCACAGTGCCTAGATTTCTGCTCTGTGTCTCT
This sequence comes from Chrysochloris asiatica, assembly GCF_000296735.1. Taxonomy (NCBI): domain Eukaryota; kingdom Metazoa; phylum Chordata; class Mammalia; order Afrosoricida; family Chrysochloridae; genus Chrysochloris; species Chrysochloris asiatica. Next base: position 3,207,126 of record NW_006408775.1, read on the forward strand.
CTTCTCTGCATCTGTAACTGGACCCATGAGTGGGGCAAACCAATCAAGTGTTTCTGAGTTCCTCCTCCTGTGGCTCTCCAGGCAGCCCCAGCAGCAGCAGCAGCTCCTCTTCGGGCTCGTCCTGAGCATGTACCTGGTCACAGTCCTGGGAAACCTGCTCATCATCCTGGCCATCAGCACAGACTCCCGTCTGCACACCCCCATGTACTTCTTCCTCAGCAACCTGTCCTTTGTGGACGTCTGCTTCTCTTCCAGCACTGTCCCCAAGATGCTGACCAACCACATACTTGGGATTCAGTCCATCTCCGTCCCTGGGTGTCTCACACAGCTGTATTTTTTCATTGGATTTGGGGACATGGACAATTTCCTCCTGACTGTGATGGCCTATGATCGCTTTGTTGCTGTATGTCACCCCTTACACTATACAACAAAAATCACCCATCAGTTGTGTACCCTGCTAGTCTCTGGGTCTTGGGTCACTGCCATTCTGAATGCTCTGTTGCATACTCTGCTGATGGCTCGACTCTCATTCTGTGCAGGAAATACAATCCCCCTCTTCTTCTGTGATGTGCCTCCTCTCCTGAGCCTCTCCTGCTCTGACACATATCTCAATGAGATGATGATTCTTACTGAGGGAGGCCTGGTAATGATCACCCCATTTGTTTGCATCCTGGTTTCCTACATTTGTATCACCTGGGCTGTTTTAAGTGTCCCATCCACAAAGGGAAAATGGAAAGCCTTCTCCACCTGTGGCTCCCACCTGGCTGCGGTTTTATTCTTCTATGGCACCATCATTGCTGTGTATTTCCACCCTTCCTCCTCCACTCAGCTGAGACAGACACCACAGCTACTGTGTTGTACACAGTGGTGACCCCCATGCTGAACCCTTTCATCTACAGCCTACGGAACAAGGACATTAAAGGGGCTCTAAGAAAAGTGATCAGCAGACAAAGGTTTTCTACCTGATGAAAGCATCAAAGTTGAATTTCATTCCCAAATAAAGCCCTTTTCCACCAACTGAGTATAAGGCAACAGTTGTTGCTGTTAAGTCCTGTCGAGTCAGTTCTGATTCAAAGTGACCCTCTGTAAGATTTCCAAGTAGTAGCTAGTGGGTTTAAACCACTGACCCAGTGGTTCAAACCAACCTTGTAGTTCAGTGCAATATCCTGTAACACCACACCAGAACTTCAACAGTAGTTTGGTCAAATCCATCTTAAAAAAACTTATCTCTAGGGACATATGCAAGGACATTGTTGCTTATGTATTGTTGTTGTTATGTGCTGTGGAGTCAGTTCTGACTCATAGCAAACCTGTATAGGGTTTCCAAACCTGTAAATGTTTATAGGAGCAGAAAGCCTCATCTTTCTCCTAGGGAACAGCCGGTAGTTTCGAACTGCTGACCATGAGATTAGCAGCCTGATTCATAACGACCACGCTACCAGAGCCATGGTTCCAATCCCCTCCATGCATCATCAACCACCCAAAGGGTATATCCCAGAAACCCGCCCCCTACACTTCCCCCTTCCCACCTCCCACCCCCAACACACACACAGTTTTCGGCCCACAGTCCATTTCCTTCTCTGGGTCCAAAGTCCCCAGCCGCTTCATCACTCCACATCATCGTCTCTGTCTCTATCTCAGGCATCTCTGTTTTTCTGGGTAGGGTTGATTGATATTTTGTGAGTTATTTTATATCCTAAGTTTTCTTTTTCAGGAGGTGGGCTTGAAAGACACATTCTAAACATTTCTGAATTAAAAATCATCTGGGAAGTTTTTTAAACACCCTGAATTCTAGTTCCTGGCACCGATCAAATACATTAGAATCTCTAGGGTGTGTCAGACGCTGCGAGTCTAAGGACATTCTCGGGTGATTCTAAAGGACGGCCTGGGATGAGAAACTCACGTGATGCTAATAGTCAGCCAGGTTGAGAGAAAGGTCTACCTGCAAAGTCGGTTTGAAGCGCAAGGTTGGCTGTTCAAGCTCACCAGCTGCTCCTGGCAAACCCTATACTGGGTCGCTATGGGTTGTAACTGACTTGACAGTATTTGTCAAAAACAGCAATACTTGATTGTATGTCCTCAGTTACAATAACCAGCAAGATTCTGTCACAAACATTCTCACAAATGATTTTTGAGACTTAGACAAAACAATGACAGGAGGAAATCTAAGGGCTCAAGTGGGTAACAGCATTTCAGATCAGAAGCAAAGGCCCTGGTGGGCACTGTGGCCCCAAACATGATGAGGAGAAGAAACTCAGAATGATGGAAACTCTAACATGATCATTTAGCTTGGCTTCCTGACTTTAGGGGTAGATCTAGCCAGAGTTGTGTCTTTGAAAACAGGGAAATAAATATTGCTATTTCCTGGTCCCAGAATAATGCCCCTTTTCTCCTTCAAGTTTGCAACCACCTCCTCACCCCTTCAAGGACTTAGTCAAAGGTCACCTCCTACTCCATGAAGCCTTCCTAGCTCCCTCTTCTGGAACTCACAGTTCTATTTTGGGGACAATTGCACACTGTAGTATAACTTCTTGCCTTTTGCCTTTCTTTTCTCCTCCCCTCCACCCCCAGAATGCTTGGCAAATACAATGAGACATTCTAGATCCAAACGCATGTACTAGTCACCTTGGATCTCTTGTGACTGGTAGTGGTCCTGAACCAAAGGAAATGATCATCTTTGTTGTTGTTAGGTGCCATTGAGTTGGTTCTGAGTCATAGTAACCGTGTATAGGATTTCTCAGAAGCAGTTTGAACTGGTGAGTTTGAACAGCCAATCTTGTGGTTCACAGTGAAGTGCTTATCCTATTAACACCACAATAATCATGTTAGGATGAAAAAAAAAAAAAAAAAAATGGATGGATGAACACAGCCTTAAGTTTAATTTGATGACTTTTAAAATATAACATTTTGTTATTCCAAAGGCAATAGCTACACAATGGAAAGACAAAAACTTGTAAGGAATTCAATGAAAACAACTTAAGTCCTTGCCACTTATGATAACCATAGTGAAACATTTAGGAATAGAGTTTCTCAAAATTGTTGTTGTTGTTGTTATGTCCTGTCAAGATGGTTCCAATTTATATCAACCCTTTATAGGTATCTGCGGAGCAATTGGTGTGTTTGAACCACCTAACTTGTGGTTAGCAGTCCAATGCTTATTCTATTGCAATATATTTATATTTTTCTGGATCCTAATTTTTCTAGTTCTTTCTTTTCATGTCTGTAAAGAATTTTAAAATGTACTACGTCAACACGTGGTTGTAATGTCTTATCCCTTCTACAATTATGAACAACTTCACGTGTCTCCACTGTAGCTAGGACTACTGCCTACAGCCTTGGGTATAGTTTCTGTCTGCATCCCTGATGACTGCCACAGATACTCTGTGCACTCAACTTGTCCAGCTTGGATTACCAATTAAGGTCATCTTTCCTATATTTCTTCATCATTTCTACTTAATCCCACCTGCCATTTATAGGAGTGCTCAGTATCTCCATCTTGTCCAAGTTCTCCAGAAGGCCACTGAGTCCAAAGGTCCAGTCCTGATTTTCCCCACCAGGTGGAGGAAGAGTACTGCGGATGGCTGGCATGATTGGGTGGGTTTCTGGGACATAGTCTGGCTATGTTTGTGTCTGTTGCAGCACTGATATCCACTGCCCAAATCACTGTAGTGGCATACCTATGTTCACCTTGGCTTCCAGGTCCAGCATTGAGCCCACAGTTTTCCCATGACAGAGAGAGGAGGAGCCCCATTGGTTACACAGGCTGATCCTTTGGTGGCTGCTTATGACATCTGACTTTGGGACCCAGCTCTAAAGTTGATCTGGGTGGGACTCTTTATTCCTGACTATCCAGCAAGAAAAGGCAGGTCTGGACATAAACACAAACCATATGAACACTCTGTAAAACCCAAACATGAAAAGCAAGATTCAACACCAACAACTACACACAAGGATGCAGCTATTTTGAGAATTACGCTGTGTACACACATGTATTTAACAGACTCTCAGAGATAAAAATAGTCGACCAATCTTTCTCCCACTAACTTCTCAATATCTATCTGTGTGCACCTCCACAGTGGTGACTAGAGTAGGGGCCTGAGCGAGGGGACACCCACAACCACTGCTGGAGGTTTTACTGTGCATGCACACTGACTTGCGCAGCAAAGGCTACTGGTCAGTTGGCTATGTTTTTATTTGTCTTTGAGTGGAGGTTTTGTGTCTGCTTTTATATTGCTTCTGCTTTTGGTCCTTTTGATCACACTTTTTTCCTGTGAGTGGGAGCTTTTTCTCCCTACATTGTCCAAAAAGAGACAGTAATCGTGGCCATACAGCAAAACTACAAGCATACCCCATAATATCCCAGCATTGGGACATGAGCCAATACCAGCTGCTAGGCATTACACACGAACAAGGAGACACTCAGTAAGCATAACAAAATAGTAACATAAATCCATTTAAGCATTAAAAACACACCTAACTACTGAAAATGTCCAAGAAAACACAATTAAAGATATCAACACATGGATAAAATGAAAAAGAGTAACAGACACAAATGAGCTGGAGGCAGACACAGACTTTTCAGTAGAGGAAGAGCAGACTTTGGATTTGCCTGAGAAAGAATTTAAAAGAATGATATGGAAATAAATTCAAATGCTCAGAAAAACGGTGGAGGAAAATAACGGAAGAAGTGAGGAAAATGCTACAGGAACAAACAAACAAGATAGATACAGCATTGAAAATAATAAAAAACCTGCAAAAGAGGTCCAGATGACTACCAATAAAATATCAGAAATGGACAATACACTGAAAGGGCAAAGGAGCAGAATGGAAGAGATGGAAGCCAGAACCAGCGAGCTGGAAGACAAATCTCTCAATACTGCTAAGATAGAGAGGAAGCAGAAAAAAGGATTAAAAAAACTGAAGAGAGTCTAAGATTCATGCTGGATAACATGAAGAGGAATACCTTAAGAATTATTGGCATTCCAGAACAGGAAGAATCAGAGAAGTCCACAGAGGAGATAGTTGAAGAGCTTCTGGAAGAAAATATCCCTAACATCTTGAAGGATGAGAAGATAAACATTCAAGAAGCTGAACATACCCCAGGAAGGATAGACCCTCCAAAAAAATCACCAAGACATATCATAATCAAGCTCTCCAAAATCAAAGACAAGGAGAGAAACCTAAAAGCAGCCAGGGAAAAGAGAAGTGTTATTTACAAAGGCAAGCAAATCAGATTAAGCTCTGACTTCTCAGCAGAAACCATGCAGAGAAGAAGGCAATGGGGAGACATATATAAAACCCTAAAAGAAAAAAACTGCGAACCAAGAATTGTTTATATAGCAAAACTGGATCCGATGGTGCAATCAAAACAGTCCAGGATAAACAGAAGCTAAGAGATTTTGTCTAAGCCAATCCAGCACTTCAAAACATCCTGAAGGGGTTCTTTGGACAGAAAACGAACAAGAACAGACAACAACCAGAGATTGACAGATGTGCCAACACCACCTGACTCTAACGACAGATAGCAGAGTCCAGAACAGAACAAAATTACAACAATGAATTCAAAATAGCTGGGAGGTCAACTGAAGATCAAAATAATAACAATGTCAAAGGAGGGAAAAACATAGGAACACAGATCCAAGTGGTGAGAAGGGCAGGCAGATTACAGGATACAATAGACTGCCTTAAATGGAGGGAAAAGTTAAGACTATAGGGTAACCCCAAAGAAAGTTTATAGTTCACCACTTACCATCAAAATGAAGATTCAAGCAGAACAGGGAAAAATGAAAATTAAGAAGAAACTGACGAGAAATAGCACCAAATAACATGAAGTCAGCACAAGAAGGCATGTAGAACAATGGAAAGACCAGCACCACAAACAAATTAACATAATGGCAGCAATGAATTCATACCTATCAATAATTACACTGAATGCCAATGTATTAAATGCACCAATGAAGAGACAGAGAGTGGCAGAGTGGATAAGAAAACAAGACCCTTCAATTATCAGCCTGCAAGAGACATACCTTACACACAAAGACAAAAACAGATTAAAAGTTTAAGGTTGGAAAAAATTATACCAAGCTAACTAGAAAAAACAAACAACAAAAACAAACAAACACAAAACAGGAGTGGCAATACTAATCTCTGTTAAAGTAAACTTTAAGGTAAAAACCAGCAAGAGATAAAGAAGGACACTCTCTCATGGTTAAAGAGCCAATTGAGCAAGACAAGATAACCAGAATACATTTCTATGCTCCCAATGAAAGATCACCAAGATATATAAAGCAAACCCTACTAGAATTGAAGAAAGAAACAGATAAATTTACAATTATAGTGGGAGATTTTAATATGCCACTTTTGAAAAGGGATAGAACAACCAGAAAGAAACTCAACAAAGATACACAGGCACTAAACAGCATAATCAACCAACCTGACTTCATAGATGTATACAGAGCATTCAACACAACAACAGCACAACATGCATTCTTTTCCAGTGGACATGGAACTTTTCTCCAGAATGGACCATGTGTTAGGTTACAAAGCAAGCCTCCATAAATTTACAAACATCAAAATACTACAAAGCATCTTTTCAGACCACAATGCTATAAAACTAGAAATCAAAAGTAAGATGACCAAGGAAATACACTCGAATACATGGAAACCGAGTAACAACCTGCTGAAAAGCAATGGGATAATAGAAGAAATTAAACGTAAATTCAGAAAGTTCCTAGAAACAAATGAGAACAAAAACACAGCATTCCAAAATCTTTGGGACATGGCAAAAATGGTGCTGAGAAGACAGTTCATTGTGATAAATACACACATCTGACAGAAGAAAGAACCAAAATTAACACATTAACACAGCATCTACAACAATTAGAAACTGACCAAAAGATGGGACCAGTCACCAAAAGATAAAGATCAGAGCAGAAATAAATGAGATAGAAAACTGAAAAACTATAGAAAGAATCAATAGGACAAGAAGCTGGTTCTTTGAAAGGATTACCAAAATTGACAGACCATCGCCAAACGTAACAAAAGAAAAACGGGAAAAGACACAAATAACAAGCATTGGAAACCACATGGGCGATGTCACAATGGAACCAAAGGAAATCAAAGGATAGTAACAGAATATTATGAAAATTGTACTCCAACAAATTTGAAAACTTAGAAAAGATGGATACATTTTTAGAAAAACACGACCTACCTAAACTTACACACAATGAAGTAGAAAACTTGAACAGATCCATTAACAAAAGAAGAAATTGATCAGGTCATCAAAATATTCCCAACCAAACAAGTCCAGGACCAGGTGGCTTCACTGGTGAGTTTTACCAAACATTCAGGGAAGAACGGTCACCAATTCTACTCAAATTATTCCAGAATACAGAAGAAGATGGAAAACTTCCTAATACAGTTTATGAAGCAAGCATAACGTTCATACCAAAACCAACGTAGGATATCATTAAGAAAGAAAATTATGGACCAATATCTCTCAGGAAGATAGACACAGAAATTCTCAGCAAAATCCTAGCCAACAGAATCCAGCAGCACATCAAAAAGATAATACATCATGACCAAGTGGCTTTCATAACAAGGATGCAAAGATGGTTCAACATTAGAAAAACAATCAATGTAATCTATCATATAAATAAGAAAAAGGAAAAGAACCACATGATCATATCGATTGATGCAGAAAAGGCATTTGACAAAATCCGATATCCATTCCTGATAAAAACACTCAACAAAGTAGGAATTGAAGCGATATTCCTCAACATAATCAAGAGCATATATACAAAATCAACAGCCTACATTACTCTCAGTGGAGAGAAACTGAAATCCTTCCTTCTGTGAACAGGAAACAGACAAGGATGTCCTTTGTCACCACTCCTATTCAATATTGTTTTGGAAGTCTTAGCCAGAGCGATATGGCAAGACAAGGAAATTAAAGGCATCCAAATTGGCAAAGAGGAAGTAAAACTCTATTTGCAGACAATATGATCCTATACATAGAAACCCCCAAAGACTTAGTAAACAAGCTACTACACCTCATTGGAAGAGTCAGCAAAGTGGCAGTGTATAAGATTGACATACAAAAATCAGTTGGATTCCTCTATAGTAACAATGACAGTGCTGAAAAGGACATTAGGAAACCAATCTCTTTTACAATAGCTGCCCAAAGGATGAAATATCGAGGAATAAATGTAACCAGAGAAACAAAGGACCTATATAAAGAAAACTACAAAACACAACTACAAGAAACCAAGAGACCTACAAAAATGGAAGAATGTACCATGCTCCTGGATAAGAAGGCATAACATTGTGAAAATGTCAATACTGCCCAAAGCAATTTACACATATAATGCAATCCCAAACCAGATTCCAATGACATTCTTGAAAGAGATGGAAAAAACAATTACAAACTTTATATGGAAAGGAAAGAGACTCAGGATAAGCAAAGCACTGCTTAAAAAGAATAACAACATTGGAAATCTCTCACTCCCCAATTTCAAAATTTACTACATGGCTACAGTAGTCAAAACAGCCCGGTACTGGTACAATGAAAGGTACATTGATCAATGGAACAGGATTGAGAATCCAGAAATCAACCCATCCACATATAGCCAACCGATTTTTGACAAAGTCCCTAAGTATACTGCATAGGGAGGAGATAGTCTCTTCAACAGATGGTGCTGGCAGAACTGGAAAGCAATATGCAAAAGATTGAAACAAGACCTCTACCTCACACCTTATACAAAAACCAACCCAGCATGGATTAAAGACCCAAATGTCAATCCCAGAATTATAAAGGGCATCAATGAAAAAATAGGGGAAAATGTGAGGGCTCTCATACAGGGCATACACAGATTACCAAAAATTTTGAAAATTACACAAATGTAGACAAAATAGATTTTTGGGAAATACTAAAAATTAAAAACTTATGTGCATCAAAAGACTTCACCAAAAGAGTAAAAAGGGAGCCCACAGAATGGGAAGAAACTTTTGCAATGACACATCAGACAAGGGACTCATTTCTAAACTATATAGGAAACTACAACACTGCCACAAGAAAAAGAAAAAGAACTCAATTTTAAAAAACGGCACGGGACAGGAACAAACACTTTACCAAGGAGCAGGTCCGGGCACCCAACAAAAATATGAAGAAATGTTCACGATCACTAGCCATTGTTTTTGTTGTTTTTGTTAGGTGCCATCGAGTCGGCACCGACTCATAGCGATCCTACGCAGAGCAGAACGAAACAATGTCCGATCCTGGGCCAACCTCACTACTGTTGCCACATTTGAGTCCATCAATGCTGCCACCTGGCCAATCCATCTCTTTGGGGGTCTTCCTCTTTTTCTCTGACCCTCCATCTTACCAAGCATGATATCCTTCTCTAGCAACTGTTCCCTCCTGACAATATATCCAAAGTATGAGAGACGAAGTTTGGCCATCTTGGCCTCTAAGGAACACTCTGGCTCCAATTCTTCCAAAACGGATCTATTGGTTCTTTTGGGAGCCCATGGCACTTTTAGTGTTATCCTCCAACACCATAATTCAAAGGCATCAATTCTTCTACGATCTTCCTTATTCACTATCCAGCTTTCGCATCCATATGAAGTTACTGAAAATACCATGGCTAGGGTCAGGCACACCTTAGTCCTCAAGCTGACATCTTTGCTCTTCAACACTTTAAAAAGTTCCTGTGCAGCAGATTTGCCTAATGCAATATGTCGT
>NW_006408775.1:3231512-3240080 GCF_000296735.1 Chrysochloris asiatica
TGATTGATATTTTGTGAGTTATTTTATATCCTAAGTTTTCTTTTTCAGGAGGTGGGCTTGAAAGACACATTCTAAACATTTCTGAATTAAAAATCATCTGGGAAGTTTTTTAAACACCCTGAATTCTAGTTCCTGGCACCGATCAAATACATTAGAATCTCTAGGGTGTGTCAGACGCTGCGAGTCTAAGGACATTCTCGGGTGATTCTAAAGGACGGCCTGGGATGAGAAACTCACGTGATGCTAATAGTCAGCCAGGTTGAGAGAAAGGTCTACCTGCAAAGTCGGTTTGAAGCGCAAGGTTGGCTGTTCAAGCTCACCAGCTGCTCCTGGCAAACCCTATACTGGGTCGCTATGGGTTGTAACTGACTTGACAGTATTTGTCAAAAACAGCAATACTTGATTGTATGTCCTCAGTTACAATAACCAGCAAGATTCTGTCACAAACATTCTCACAAATGATTTTTGAGACTTAGACAAAACAATGACAGGAGGAAATCTAAGGGCTCAAGTGGGTAACAGCATTTCAGATCAGAAGCAAAGGCCCTGGTGGGCACTGTGGCCCCAAACATGATGAGGAGAAGAAACTCAGAATGATGGAAACTCTAACATGATCATTTAGCTTGGCTTCCTGACTTTAGGGGTAGATCTAGCCAGAGTTGTGTCTTTGAAAACAGGGAAATAAATATTGCTATTTCCTGGTCCCAGAATAATGCCCCTTTTCTCCTTCAAGTTTGCAACCACCTCCTCACCCCTTCAAGGACTTAGTCAAAGGTCACCTCCTACTCCATGAAGCCTTCCTAGCTCCCTCTTCTGGAACTCACAGTTCTATTTTGGGGACAATTGCACACTGTAGTATAACTTCTTGCCTTTTGCCTTTCTTTTCTCCTCCCCTCCACCCCCAGAATGCTTGGCAAATACAATGAGACATTCTAGATCCAAACGCATGTACTAGTCACCTTGGATCTCTTGTGACTGGTAGTGGTCCTGAACCAAAGGAAATGATCATCTTTGTTGTTGTTAGGTGCCACTGAGTTGGTTCTGAGTCATAGTAACCCTGTATAGGATTTCTGAGAAGCAATTTGAACAGCCAATCTTGTAGTTCACAGTCCAGTGCTGATCCTTTAACACCACAATAATCATGTTAGGGTGAAAAACCAAAGAAAAAGAATGGGTGGATGAACACTGCCTTAAGTTTAATTTGATGATTTTTAAAATATAACATTTTGTTATGCCAAAGGCAATAGCTACACAATGGAAAGACAGAAACATGTAAGGAATTCAATTAAAACAACTTAAATCCTTGCCACTTCAGATAACCATAGTGAAACATTTTGGAATAGAGTTTCTCAAAACTGTTGTTGTCAAGATGGTTCCAACTTATATTAACCCTCTATAGGGTATCTGAGGAGCAAGTGGTGTGTTTGAACCACCTAACTTGTGGTTAGCAGTCCAATGCTTATTCTATTGCAATATATTTATATTTTTCTGGATCCTGATTATTCTAGTTCTTTCTTCTCATGTCTGTAAAGTATTTAGAAATGTACTACGTCATCACGTGGTTGTAATCTCTTATCCCTTCTACAATTATGAACAACTTCAAGTGTCTCCACTGTAACTAGGACTACTGCCCACAGCCTTGGGTATAGTTTCTGTCTGCATCCCTGATGACTGCCACAGACACTCTGTGTTCTCAACCTCTCCAGCTTGGATTATAAATTAAGGTCATCTTTACTATATTTCTTCATCATTTCTATTTAATCCCACCTGCCATTTATAGGAGTGCTCAGTATCTCCCTCTTGTCCAAGTTCTCCAGAAAGCCACTGAGTCCAAAGTCCAGTCCTGATTTCCCCCACCAGGTGGAGAAAGAGTACTGCGGATGGCTGGCATGATTGGGTGAGTTTCTGGTACATAGTCTGGCTATGTTTGGGTCTGCTCCAGCACTGATATCCACCGCCCACATCACTGTGGTGGCATACCTATGTTCACCTTGGCTTCCAGGTCAAGGATGTCTGGGTTACAACCACTTTATTCTCCCTGAAAATCAGACTCTGAGCCATGGAAGCTACTCCCACAAGTGCTTCTAGTCTTACTGTGTGAAACCAGCTCTCGATTATCAGTACACCGAGTTCAGATGTACTCTTTTCCTCTTGAGATCAATCACTCTGGGATTTTAAAAAAGTGAACTCGAGTTATTTTTCTCTCCCAAGACAGAGATGTTATGGATGGAATTTTGTCTCCCCAAAACATGTATTGTAAATCCTAACCCTATACCTATGGACATAATTGCATTTGGGAAAAGATTTTTCTTTGTTAATGAGGTCATTATCAATGTAGGGTGTGTTTTAAATCTATTCACATTTTAGATATAAAAAGAGCAGACTGAGCAGCACAAGCAAACACAGCTATCGGGGAAGATAACATGCCATGTGTAGATTGCTGATGAATCAAGGAAGCCCAGATCTACAGAAACAGAAGGTCTTCTCCTCAAAACCAAAGACAGAGAATGGCGAGGAAGTCAAGTAGATTTCAAGATAAAACAAGACTCTTTTAAACAGGGGGGAAATTAATAATCTACAGAGTGACCTCAAAGAAAATAAATACATGGCCACAGGAGTCCTGGTGTGGTGCTGTAGGTTAATGTGTTGGACTGCAAGGTCAGTTTGAACTGCAAGGTTGAAGGTTCAAGCTCACCAGTCATTCCTCAGAAATTCTATACAGGGTTGCCATGGGTCAGGACTGACTTGACAACATTTAACAACAACAAACATCAAACTAAAAAAAGGACATCAGAAAGATTTAGTAGACATTAACACAACAGAAGGGAAGAAAATGTAACCCACAAACAAAATGAACTCAGAACAGAAAATTATGTGGAACAAAGAAAACAGCACCACACACACACACACACACACACACACACACACAGAAAAACACAGAAAAATGAAAGCAATCAATTCATACCTATGAATAATTACACTGCATATAAATGTATGATTAAATGCACTAGTCAAGAGACAGAAAGTAGCAGAAAACATAAGCAAAGAGAATTCTTCAATGCGCTGTTTACAAGAGACACACCTTACACACAAAGACACAAAGAGACTAAAATTCAAAGGAGGGTTACTTATCCCTCTAATGACAATAAATAATGAACAGGAGTGGCAACTTGAATCTCTGATAACATAGATTTTAGGCAAAAACCAGCATAAGAGACAAAGAAGGATATTACATCATAATTAAGGGGTCAATTGAACAAGAGGAGATAACCATAATGAATGTCTATGCACCCAGTGAAAGAGACTCAAAATACATAAATCAAATTCTAATAGAACTGAAGAAAGAAACAGAAAACTCTATAATAATTTTTGGTTGTTGTTAAGTGGCACTGAGTCAGTTTTGACTCACAGTGACCCTGCATAGGGTTTTTATGGAAGCAGCTTGTGGGTTTGAACTGCTAACCTTGTAGAGTCACAGTCCAGAGTTGATCTTATAGCACTTTTGATGAAGGACAGAACTAGAAGAAACTCAACAAAGACACTGAAGAACTAAACAACACAATCAACTAATTGACCTCAGAGTCATATATAGAACATTCAACCCAACATGGAACATATGTTAGGTCACAAAGCAAGTCTCAATCAATCAAAATACTACAAAGCATTGTGTCAGATCACAATGCTATAAAATTAGATAGCAACAATAGGAAAATCAAGGGAAAACTAAAATACATGGAAACTGAACAACACCTTGCTAAAAAGCTATTGTGTAATACATCAAATGAGAAATGAAATTAATTCTTTGAGTCAACTGAGAACGAAAACAGAACTTACCAAAACCTTTGGGACACAGCAAAAGCAGTGCTCAGAGGACAGTTAATAACAATAAATGTGCATATTCACAAAGAATAAAGAGGCAAAATCAACACCTTAGCTAATCATCTCTAAAAGTTAGAAAGCAGAAAGGAAGCCGACTGGCACCAGAAAAAAAATAAACAGAAAATAAAGGATAGAGCAAAAAGAAATAGAAACTAGAAAAAAATAATATAAAGAATCAACAAGACAATAAGTTGGTTCTTAAAAAAGTTTTGATCAAGTCAACAAACCACTGGCAAATCCTACAAAAGAGAAGATACAAATAACATGAATAAGAAATGTTATGGTTTGGGCTGAGAGAGGCTGTGTGCCTTTGGGCAGAAGGCTGGCTTGCAATATGTGCCCTTTGGACATTTACATGAATATGTACATTTTGTTTTGTATGTGCACAAATATTTTTGCTTTGTTGATTTGTGAAAAATAAGATACAAAACAGAAGCCACAGGGAGGAAGCAGTGTAACTGTTGTTGCAGGAAGGGGATTGTAATCATTGAGATGAAATAAAAGTTCTGATTGGTTGAAAATAAAGCTGATGATCTTGTCTGTTAACCTTCACTCAATTCACAATAAAAAGGTAAAAATAAAAAATGTTATGGGTAATGTCACATCAGAACCAATGGAAATAAAAAGGATAATAACAGAATACTATGAAGAATTGTACTCCCCAAAATGTGAAAACCTAGAAGAACTGGATAAATTTCTGGTAACACATGACCTAACAAAACTAACACAGACTGTTTGTTTGTTTGTTTTTCCCTCAAGAGTGAAGTAGAAAACTTGAGTAGGCCTATAACAAGAGAAGAAATTGATCAAGTCATTTAAAAACTCCCAACTAAAATTAAGTCCAGGCCCAGATGGCTTGACTGGTAAATTCTACCAACCATTCAGAGACAAGCAGCCACACCAACTCCACTTGGACTATTCCACAATATAGAAAAAGATAAAGCAAGAATATCTCTGCTACCCAGACCAGGCAAAGATGTACCTAAGAAAGAAAATTATGGACCAATATCCCTCATGAACAAATGAGATGCAAAAATTCTCAACTAATATTAGCCAACAGAATCCAACAATGTATCAAAAATATAATACACCATGACCAAGTGGAATTCATACCAAGTATGCAGGGATAGTTCAATATTAGAAAAACAACCAACACTCATTCCTGATAAAAACACTCAACAAAATAGGAATAGAAGGGACATTATCAACATAATTAAGGACATGTGGGTGGCGCTGTAGGTTAATGTGCTGGACTGCAAGGTCACTGGAACTGCAACGTTGGCAGGTCAAGCTCACCAGTCACTCCTCAGAAACAATATACGGGGTCGCTATGGGTAAGAACCTACTTGACAGCACTTAACAACAACAATACAAAACCAACAGCCAACATCACTCTCAACAGTAAGTTAAGTCATTCCCTTTGTGAACTGGAACCAGACAAGGATGTTCTTAATTGCCACTCCTATTCAATATTGAAGGAGCTCTGGTAGCATTGTGGTTATGAGTTGGGCTGCTAAACTCAAGGTCAGCAGTTCCAAACTACCAGTGAGAGAAATGATGAGGTTTTCTGCTCCTGTAAAGATTTACAGTCTTGGAAATCCTATACAGGGTTGCTATGAGTTGGAACCGACTCCACAGCAAATACCCATCACCACCATTTAATATTTTGCTTGAGGTCTTAACCAGAGCTAAAAGGCAAGAAAGGGAAATTAAAGACATCTAAATTGGCAATAAAGAAATAAAACTCTATTTGCAAATGTAGGATCTATACTTAGAAAACCCCAAAGAATCCAAAAGAAAATTATTGCAACTCATTGATAGATTCAGCAAAGTGGCAGGGTACAAGATCAGCATACAAAAACCAGCTGGGTTACTTTACACTAGAAAGAGGCTCTAAAAAGGCAATCAGGGGAATAATACTGTTTACAATAGCAACGCAAAAGATGAAATGCTTGGGAATAAACCTAACCAGAGAAACAAAAGACCTGTACAAAGTAAACTACAAAACACTGCAGAAACAAAAAAAGACCTGCAGAAATGGAGGAATGTATCATGCCTGTGGTAGGAAGACTAACATTGTGAAAATATCAATACTACCCAAAGCAATCTATAGATAAAATGAAATCCCATACAGATTCCAGCATCGTTACTTTAAAGAGATGGAAAAACTCTTCACTAACTTTATGTGGACAGGAAAGAGAGCACTGATAACCAAAGTATTATTTAAAAAATTAACAAATAAAAGTAGGAGGCCTCTCACTTTCCAATCTCAAAACCTACCACAAAGCCACAGCAGTCAAAACAGGCTGGTACTGCACAACCCAAGACACATAGATCAATGGAACAGAACTGAGAACTCAGAAGTCAATCTATCCACTTAAGATCAAATGATCTTTGATAACGCACTAAAAAGTTTTGTTTTTTTTTTTTTTTTCACTTCAGCTTGAGAAATGTTGAGCATGTTTTTCCTTTTAGGTTACCTAACTCCAGATCTTTGTACATTTTATTTAAATACTTTACTTTGTCTTCTTGAGCTATTGTTTGAAATTTTTTGTTCTGCTCTGCTACTACATCATTTCTTCCTTCCCCTTTAATTTCCCTGCATTATAGAGCAAGTTTCAACACGTTTATTGTAGTAAATTTTATATAATGAAACATTTTCAATGCTAACCAATTTTACGCACACTAGTCAGTGACATTAATTACATTCACTATAGTGAATAAGGAAGATCATAGAAGAATTGATGCCTTTGAGTTGTGGTGTTGAAGGAGAGTACTGAAAGTGCCATGGACTGCCAAAAGAACCAATAGATCTGTTTTGGAAGAAGTGCAGCCAGAGTGCTCCTTGGAGGCTAGGATGACTAAGCTCCGTCTCTCATACTTTGGACATATTGTCCAGAGGGAACAGTCTCTGGAGAAGGATGTCATGCTGGGTAAGATGGAGGGTCAGAGAAAAGGAGAAAGACCCTCAATGAGATGGATCAGCCAGGTGGCATCATTGATGGCGTCAAGTGTGGCAGCGGTAGTGAGGTTGGCCCAGGATCGGACATTGTTCCGTCCTGCTGTGCATGGGGTCGCTATGAGTCAGTTCCAACTCAATGGCACCTGACAACAACAACATATTGTGATATATATTTAATGATTTATGATGAATATTTCAATTATTTTCTTTCTATATATTGACAGTGTTTTTAATTTGATTTGATACTGGGTTATGAAGGGCATAGAGGTTTGTGAATGTTATCTATTAAGAATTGTGCCTTTTAGACAAATGGTGCCTTTGTCCTTTTTGCGTGTTGTGGTCTGTGCTGGCTCGTATTAACAATACCAGTTCTGCTTTTGTTTGGCTTATGTTTGATCACTCTCTCCGACCCTCTGGAACAGTTCACTTAGACCAAAGCTTCTTTCCCTCAGTGTCAGGGCCTTGTATGTGGAAAGCTTCTAGGAGGTCAGAAAGGATTGGATTCCAAACCTACACCTAGAAAAAAACAGTCCACAATGGATACTTTCATCTCCCATTTACTGTTTAAAAATTAAACAAAGAAAATATCATCCCTATAAATTTAATGGATGCTTACTGGGAAATCATTTTCCATGGGCTCTTGCTTTTCTATATGTTATTTGTCATTGTTGAAAATATTCACAGCAAAATGTACACCAATTCAACCAGTTCAACATGGACAATATGGTGACACTGGTGACACTCTTTGAATTGTGTGGTCATTTTCACTCTTTTTCCAATTTGTTCCTCCCCTATTGATATAAAGTAATTTCCCCCTAAGCTTCCTAATTAACCTTTCCAACTGCTGTTAACAAAAATTCTTATCTTAATACAAAACAATAGAGGCAGACAGACTGTTACTACAAGAACAAACAAGTTGCTTGCCCAGGAAACATCAAGGCAAGTGGTCGGGTCTCCTCAGTGCAAACCCACTTCCAAGACTAAGACTCAATGGGAATACACACTCTGATTGGTGACCACGCTTGTCACCAATAAGGGGAAGTGAGGTAAAAACAACAATGAAGTGGCAAGCTAAGCCCTACATTGTGGACAGTGAAGCGTTCAGCTGATAAAAAGAGAGGGCATATGCACAAGAACACCCACACTTGCAGATAATACCCACTTGACCTGGCTTCAGTGACTCAACCAGAAGAAGAAGGAGGAGGAAAAAAAGAGTAATTTGATGAACTTGACCTACACCTATGGATGCAGTAACTCAAAAGAGGGAACAAATTCTTACAGCAAGAATCATTCCCACCCCCTCCACACACAGATTAGACAGGGATGGGCAACTTGGACATTGGCTACCCAAAATGGGGGTGGGGGGAGCTAAAAAGGCAAGAAGTGACTGGCTTACAAGCTTTCAAGAGGGAATCTAGATTCAGAGGACATGGAGGAATGTAGAATCTCCACTGAGTAGTATCCAATCTGTCCAGGCGGGGCTGATGCAATGAAATGCAGACGGGTCTCTTGTGATACAATAGTGAATAATTGTTATCAGGACTGATTGTGAAGGTTGGAAATGTAAAGTTAGACATTTTATAGCAAGGAAGGGAGGAATAACTTTTCAGTCTAGGAGCGGAGGTCCCTGGGACCATCAACGGAGAATTGCCGAGAGCAGGACCCTACCCAGAGAAGCAGTGATGCCCGAGATGGAGGTAGAGACCATGATATGGAGCAATGGAGCA
>NW_006408775.1:3240180-3250895 GCF_000296735.1 Chrysochloris asiatica
GCTGATCACTTGGATGCATGGGATAAGGTGAGGGGAGGGAGTGGAAGATGGAGCAGAGGGTAGGGAATAGACACAGGATAGCTTGGGTTCTTGGGGGGAGAGGCAATACACAAGAAGGGGAGGAGAATGGAAGAACAAGGCGATGGACAACAGTTAGGCAGGTTTGCATGGGCTAAGCGGGACAGAGATAAATAATGATGTATGCACAATCTTGGAACAACAGGGCTCTGGGATATAGGAATTGACGCATGGTATGAATGGGTGAAAGTGGGGAAATA
The DNA here is from genome assembly GCF_000296735.1 of Chrysochloris asiatica. Taxonomy (NCBI): domain Eukaryota; kingdom Metazoa; phylum Chordata; class Mammalia; order Afrosoricida; family Chrysochloridae; genus Chrysochloris; species Chrysochloris asiatica. The sequence goes on from NW_006408775.1 coordinate 3,240,459, forward strand.
ATGTTAAGATGCTTGGCTATCTTTTGAGTCTTGGTTTCTCTTGCCTACCATTGTAAAATAGACACTTGAGGGGGAGAGAAAGGAATAGCCAGAAACATCACCACAGAAAGCCATCTTCAGCCTGTAACTGATTGGAATACCTTAAAGGGGCTAGAACTTATCCAGTGAAAGAGACTTCCTGCAGAACCTCTGCATTGCATAAGACCATAGGGAGAATCCTGAACCCCATCCAGAATCTTCTGTGGTGGGAAATTTCCACTTGAAAGGACAAGCAGACCAGCCTAGAGCAGCTAGAAGAACAGAAGATATGTCATGAAAGAAAGACTAGCAGGAAAAAATAAAAAACAATAATGGCAGTCTGATGGACTACTACAAGAACAAGCAAGCTGTTTGCCCAGGTGCCATCAAGGCAAGTGGTCGGGTACCCTCAGAGCAAACCCCTTTCCAAGACTAAGTCTCAAGGGGAATACACAAGCAGGCATGTCATCTGGCTGGTGACCAACATGATCACCAATAAGGGGAAGTGGGGGGAAAACAATAATGAAGTTGTGAGCTAAGTCTGACCATGTTCTATAGACTCCTGTAAACCCGGACTGAGACCTGGTTGGACAGCAGTATAGCAAGACCTGCGGGCTCCTGGGTCCAGAGATAGTGACAGGCCACAGAGGACTACAGCAGAGAGTGAAGTGCCCAACTAATGTGAAATGAGGGGAGATGCACAAGAACTTGCAGATAGTACCCACTTGACCTGGCTTCAATGGCTGGATGATCAGAACTCGACTAGAAGAAGAAAAAAGAGGAACAAAAAAGAGTAACTTGCTACAATTTGATGAACTTGAATTATATTTATGGATGTAGTAACTCAAAAAAGGGAACAAATCTTTACAGTGAAGATCATTCCTACCCCCTCAGAACACTGGGTTGATAAGGATGAGCAACTGAGACATTTGCTACCCAAAATGGGGGTGGGGGGGGCTTACAAAGGCAAGAAGTGACTGGCTTACAAGCTTTCAAGAGGGGGCCTAGTTCCATAGGGGGCAGGGGAAGGTAGAATCTCCACTGAGTTGTTTCCAATCTGTTGGGACAGGGCTAATGAAAGGAGATGGGGATAAGACTGTTGTGGTACAATACTGAATAATTGCTATCAGGACTGACTGTGAGGGTCGGAAATGTAAAGATAGATGTTTTGGAACAAAAAGAGGGAAGTGGTTGATTTTGCAGTCCAGGAGCAGAGGTTTCTGGGACCATCAAGTGAGAAGAGTGGAGTAGGGGACCGTACCCAGAAAAGCAGTGATTCCAGAAATGGAGGCAGAGACAATGACGTGGAGAGATGGAGCATCTGGGGACTCTGGACTCAGGGAGGGAGAGGGGCTGTGTACTGACGGCTGGGGTGGGGATGGGCTTGTGGGGTGTACCCTTTGATTGGTTGATGATGCCTGGAGGGGATTTTAATCATTGCAATAAAACGAAATACGATAGGATGAATGTAAAGCTAGTGTTCTCCCATGTAAAGTAAAAATTAAAAAAAAAAAAGTAAAAGTAACCTAGTCCACTTGTTGTGAATCAATTATATTCAATGTAAAAAAAAAAAGGAAATCAGGGAAGCAATACCTTTTAAATCTAACCAGAGATGTGCGCATTTATCACAATAAATTGTCCTCTCAACACCTCTTTCGCTGGGTCCCACAGATTTTGGTATGTTGTGTTTTTGTTCTCGATTGTTTCTAGGAACTTGCTGAATTCATGTTTAATTTCTTCTATTATTCGGTCACTCTTCAGCAGGGTGTTATTTAGTCTCCACGTATTAAACTTTATTTTCTTGCTCTTCTTAGTGTTGATTTCTAATTTTATGGCATTGTGGTCTGAAAAGATGCTTTGCAGTATTTTGATGTTTGTAAATTTATGGAGGCTTGCTCTGTGACCTAACACATGATCAATTCTGGAAAATGTTCCATGTGCACTGGAAAAGAATGTATATTGTTCTGTTGTTGGGTTGAATGTTCTGTATACACCTATGAAGTCAAGCTCGTTGATTGTGCTGTTTAGTTCCTCTGTATCTTTGTTGAGTTTCTTTCTGGTTGTTCTATCCCTTTTCAAAAGTGGTGTATTAAAATCCCCCACTATAATTGTAGATTTATCTATTGCTTTTTTCAATTCTAATAGGGTTTGCTATATATATCTTGGTGCTCTTTCATTTGGTAGTAGATGTTAATTATGGTATGTCATCTTGCTCAATTGACACTTTAATCATGAGAGAGTGTCCTTCCTTATCTCTTATTGTGGTTTTTGCCTTAAAGTTTATTTTATCAGAGATTGGTATTGCCACTCATGCTTGTTTTTTATTGCTGTTAGCTTTGTGTGTAAGGTGTGTCTCTTGTAGGCAGCATATTGAAGGGTCTTGTTTTCTTATCTATTCTGCCACTCTGTCTCTTTACTGGTGCATTTAATCCATTGACATTCAGTGTAATTATCAATAGGTATGGATTAACTGCTCTCATTATGTTAATTTTTTTGTGGTGCTGTTTGTCCCTTTGTTCTGCATGCCTTCTTTTGTTGTGTTCATGTTTTTTGTGCTATTTCTTGTCAGCTTCTTTTTTGTTTTAATGTTTCCTTGTTCTGCTTGGATCTTCATTTTCATGGTAAGTTGTGAAGTATTTGTTTTCTTTGGGGTTACCCTATAGTCTGTTAAGCTTGCCCTGCGTTTAACACAGTCTATTGTATCCTGCCATCTACTCGACCTCCTCACCACCTGGATCTCTGTTCCTATATTTTTCCCTTCTTTGATATTGTTAATATTTTGATCTTTACAGGTTGGCCTTACAGGTCCTCTGAATTCATTGCTGGAATTTTGTTCCATTCTGAACTCCGCTATCCATAGACCGAATTCCAGGTGGTGTTGCCACATCTGTCAATCTCTGGTTGTTGTCTGTTCTTGCTGGTTTTCATTCCAAAGAACTCCCTTTAGGATATTTTGAAGCACTGGATTGGCTTTAACAAAATCTCTTAGCTTCTGTTTATCCTGGAATGTGTTGATTGCACCATCATATTTGTTTGACAGTTTTGCAGGATAGACGATTCTTAGTTGGGAGTTTTTTTTTCTTTTAGGGTTTTATATATGTCTCTCCATTGCCTTCTTGCCTACATGGTTTCTGCTGAGAAGTCAGAGCTTAATCTGCTTGCTTGCCTTTGTAGGCGACACTTCTCTTTTCTCTGGGTGCTTTTAGGATTCTCTCCTTGTCTTTGATTTTGGAGAGCTTGATCATGATATGTCTCAGTGATTTTCTTTTGGGGTCGATCCTTCCTGGGGTTCTTTCAGCTTCTTGAATGTTTATCTTCTTGTCCTTCAAGATGTTAGTTGAAGAGCTTCTGGAAGAAAATTTTCCTATCTCTTCTGTGGACTTGTGTGATTCTTTCTGTTCCAGAATGCCAATAATTCTTAAGTTATTCCTCTTCATGTTATCCAACAAGAATCTTAGACTCTCAGATTTTTCAATCCTTTTTTCTGCTTGCTTTCCTATCTTAGCAGTATTGAGAGATTTGTCTTCCAGCTCGCTGGTTCTGGCTTCCATCTCTTCCATTCTGCTCCTTTGCCCTTTCAGTGTATTGTCCATTTCTGATATTTTATTAGTAATCATCTGGACCTCTTTTTTCAGGTTTTGAATTTTTTCCAATGCCATATCTATCTTGTTTGATGGTTTCTATAGCATTTTCCTAACTTCTTCCTTATTTTCCTCCACTCCTTTTCAGAGCATTTGAATCTGTTTCCATATTGTTCTTCTGAATTCCTTCTCAGGAAGATCAAGAGCCTGCTCTTCTACTGGAAAAATCTGTGTCTGCTTCCAGCTCATTTGCCTCAGTTACTTTTTTCTATATTTGGACATGATTTGATACCTTTAATTGTGTTTTCTTGGACATTTTCAACAGTTATGTGAGTGTTTAATGCTTAAATGGATGTATGTTGCTTGTTGTTAAGCGTGCTGAATGTCTCCTGGTGGATATGATCTGGAGATAGGCTTCCCCTTTCACGTGTAACACCTAGCAGCTGTTTTTGGCTCTTGTCCAGATGGGTACTACAGGGTATGCTTGTAGCTTGGCTATATGGGCACAGTTGCTGTCTCTTGGGTAAGGTAAGGGGAGAAAGCTCCCACCCCTCTTTCTTCAGACGTGCTGCTCTGTGGCTTCTAACGCTGGGTGGCTTCCTCCACTTGGCTGTCAAATCTAACCAGAAAAACAAAAGATCTGTACAAAGAAAACTACAAAATACTACTGGAAAAAAAAAACTTGCAGAAACGGAGGAATGTATAGTGTCTGTGGATAAGGAAGACTTAACATTGTGAAACTATCAACACTACTCAAAGCAATCTATAGATAAAATGCAATCCCAATAGATTCCAACACCATTCTTTAAAGAGATGGAAAAATTAATCATTAACTTTATGTGGAAAAGAAATAGAATCCTGATAAGCAAAGTATTATTGAAAAAGAAGAACAAAGTAGGAGGCCTCTTACTTCTGGATCTCAAAACCTACTACATAGCCACAGTAGTCAAAACAGCCTGGTACTGGTACAGTGAAAGACACGTAGATCAATGGAACAATGTTGAGAACTCAAAAGTAAATTCTTTCACTTATGATCCATTGATCTTCAACAAAGAGCTAAAGAGCATTAAGTGGGGAAGAGTTAGACTCAACAAATGGTGCTAGCTAAATTGGAAATCCATTTGCCAAAAAATGAAACAAGACCCATATCTCACACCAAATATGAAAATGAACTTGATAGGAATTAAAGACCTAAATGTAGATCCTGGAACTATAAAGATTATCAAGGAAAAAATAGGACAAACTTAAGGGCACTGACACATGGCATAAAGACACTACCAAACTGAAAACACATAATCAGAAGACAAAGCAGGGGACAACAACCTCCTAAAATGCATCAGAGGATTTCACCAAAAAATAAAAAGAGACGCTATAGACTGGAAAAAAATGCTTGGCAATGACATATCAGACAAGACTTCTCTCCAAAAGTCATAGAACACTTCAATGCCTAAACAAGAAAACAAACAACAACCGAATACCCCAAGCATGTTATGATCCACATAATCAAATGCCTTTGCATAGGAAATAAAACCCATTCTGCTTCCAACTTGAGTTTCTGGCAGCTTTGTGTTGATGTACTGCTGCAACTGTTTCTGATTTATCTTCAGCAAAATCTTAATTGCATGTGATTATTAATGATATTGTTCCATGATTTTTATATTGTTTCATTACCTCTTACAAATGGGAACAAATTTGGATCCCTTCCAATTGGGTGGGCAGGTAGGTGAGACAATTACGCTGTTCTTGTCTCCAATCAGGCTTTCAGGGTATGTGGTCTCAAAGAGGCCTGTAAATCCCTGCTTTGTGAATCCCCCAAATGTCTTACTTCACAGAGAGCTAAAACCACAAACCCCTAACTCCTCATTTGCTTAGGACCTGCCTACATTTCCCAAACTTTCCAATGCCCCCAATAGAGAGAAACATTGAACAGTCATAGACAAGAACACATGATAGCTACAGAACCAACCCTACACACACACACACATATACAAGTAAGCAAAGGAGATTTGATATGTGCTTATTAAGACATAAAGTTCTTTTAGGAACATCTGCTGTTAAATATTGCAGGTCTACGGAATAATAATAAAAGTTCCATTAGCTGAATCTTGAGTTAAACTCACTAATAATCAAATTTTTCTGTTACCTTTTTTTGAGCTACCAAGACCTGAAGGGAAAACAAAATACAGTTACACAAATAACAAAGCAATAGCCCAAAATTCTGATCTAAGAAAATAAGAAAACTATTCATGAGCTGAATTTCCAATTCAGTACATATAACCCCAGATATGCAAATTGATTAGAAGCTTATGTTTAGGACTTGCCTCTACCAAGATAGTTCCATTTCCATGTTCTGACTTAGGAGTTACATAATACTTTGTCATCAGTTTTGGTCTAAAGGGGCCAAAAGGTAGATGGAACAATGATCTATCCTTGTCTCTAATGAGGCTCTCAGGGAATCTGGCCCCAATGCTCATGGAGACTCCTGTAAATGCCTGCTCTGGGATTCTCCAAAACATCTTTCCTGCACAGAGAACTAAGACCATGAACTCCTACTCCTCATTTGTTCAGGACCTGCCCATATTTCCAAGACTTTCCAATCCTCACACTGCAGAGAGGCATTGGACAATCATACAGAGATGAACACATGAGATTACAGAACCAGCTGCCTCGAGGTAAGATTACAGCAGAGGAGATTTTCCATTATTTGCTTATTAAAACATGAAGTTCTTTTAGCATCTTCTGCTGTTAAGTCTTGTAGATCTAGGGAGCAATAACAGGAGCCCCGAATCCATTAACTAGATCTTGAGACAAACTCAGTAGTAATCAGCTGTCTTTACATGAGCTACTAACACATGGAGAAATAAATAACTAGGAAATGTTTGTTTGTTTTTTTAAAGGGGTGGACATACACAATCACAGAGATGAGCTTGGGATGTCTGTGTGTGCTTTATGTATGTTTTATAAAATCAAAAGGATGGGTCAAGTGGGACCAGCATCATTTAAGATGAAGCAACAGAAGGGTTGTAGAAATAGAGGAGATTCTGACTAAGCAACTCTGATAAAGTAAGGAAGACCAAGGCAGGAGCCTAACTTGTTCCATCTGAACCCACAGTGCCTAGATTTCTGCTCTGTGTCTCTCTTCTCTGCATCTGTAACTGGACCCATGAGTGGGGCAAACCAATCAAGTGTTTCTGAGTTCCTCCTCCTGTGGCTCTCCAGGCAGCCCCAGCAGCAGCAGCAGCTCCTCTTCGGGCTCGTCCTGAGCATGTACCTGGTCACAGTCCTGGGAAACCTGCTCATCATCCTGGCCATCAGCACAGACTCCCGTCTGCACACCCCCATGTACTTCTTCCTCAGCAACCTGTCCTTTGTGGACGTCTGCTTCTCTTCCAGCACTGTCCCCAAGATGCTGACCAACCACATACTTGGGATTCAGTCCATCTCCGTCCCTGGGTGTCTCACACAGCTGTATTTTTTCATTGGATTTGGGGACATGGACAATTTCCTCCTGACTGTGATGGCCTATGATCGCTTTGTTGCTGTATGTCACCCCTTACACTATACAACAAAAATCACCCATCAGTTGTGTACCCTGCTAGTCTCTGGGTCTTGGGTCACTGCCATTCTGAATGCTCTGTTGCATACTCTGCTGATGGCTCGACTCTCATTCTGTGCAGGAAATACAATCCCCCTCTTCTTCTGTGATGTGCCTCCTCTCCTGAGCCTCTCCTGCTCTGACACATATCTCAATGAGATGATGATTCTTACTGAGGGAGGCCTGGTAATGATCACCCCATTTGTTTGCATCCTGGTTTCCTACATTTGTATCACCTGGGCTGTTTTAAGTGTCCCATCCACAAAGGGAAAATGGAAAGCCTTCTCCACCTGTGGCTCCCACCTGGCTGCGGTTTTATTCTTCTATGGCACCATCATTGCTGTGTATTTCCACCCTTCCTCCTCCACTCAGCTGAGACAGACACCACAGCTACTGTGTTGTACACAGTGGTGACCCCCATGCTGAACCCTTTCATCTACAGCCTACGGAACAAGGACATTAAAGGGGCTCTAAGAAAAGTGATCAGCAGACAAAGGTTTTCTACCTGATGAAAGCATCAAAGTTGAATTTCATTCCCAAATAAAGCCCTTTTCCACCAACTGAGTATAAGGCAACAGTTGTTGCTGTTAAGTCCTGTCGAGTCAGTTCTGATTCAAAGTGACCCTCTGTAAGATTTCCAAGTAGTAGCTAGTGGGTTTAAACCACTGACCCAGTGGTTCAAACCAACCTTGTAGTTCAGTGCAATATCCTGTAACACCACACCAGAACTTCAACAGTAGTTTGGTCAAATCCATCTTAAAAAAACTTATCTCTAGGGACATATGCAAGGACATTGTTGCTTATGTATTGTTGTTGTTATGTGCTGTGGAGTCAGTTCTGACTCATAGCAAACCTGTATAGGGTTTCCAAACCTGTAAATGTTTATAGGAGCAGAAAGCCTCATCTTTCTCCTAGGGAACAGCCGGTAGTTTCGAACTGCTGACCATGAGATTAGCAGCCTGATTCATAACGACCACGCTACCAGAGCCATGGTTCCAATCCCCTCCATGCATCATCAACCACCCAAAGGGTATATCCCAGAAACCCGCCCCCTACACTTCCCCCTTCCCACCTCCCACCCCCAACACACACACAGTTTTCGGCCCACAGTCCATTTCCTTCTCTGGGTCCAAAGTCCCCAGCCGCTTCATCACTCCACATCATCGTCTCTGTCTCTATCTCAGGCATCTCTGTTTTTCTGGGTAGGGTTGATTGATATTTTGTGAGTTATTTTATATCCTAAGTTTTCTTTTTCAGGAGGTGGGCTTGAAAGACACATTCTAAACATTTCTGAATTAAAAATCATCTGGGAAGTTTTTTAAACACCCTGAATTCTAGTTCCTGGCACCGATCAAATACATTAGAATCTCTAGGGTGTGTCAGACGCTGCGAGTCTAAGGACATTCTCGGGTGATTCTAAAGGACGGCCTGGGATGAGAAACTCACGTGATGCTAATAGTCAGCCAGGTTGAGAGAAAGGTCTACCTGCAAAGTCGGTTTGAAGCGCAAGGTTGGCTGTTCAAGCTCACCAGCTGCTCCTGGCAAACCCTATACTGGGTCGCTATGGGTTGTAACTGACTTGACAGTATTTGTCAAAAACAGCAATACTTGATTGTATGTCCTCAGTTACAATAACCAGCAAGATTCTGTCACAAACATTCTCACAAATGATTTTTGAGACTTAGACAAAACAATGACAGGAGGAAATCTAAGGGCTCAAGTGGGTAACAGCATTTCAGATCAGAAGCAAAGGCCCTGGTGGGCACTGTGGCCCCAAACATGATGAGGAGAAGAAACTCAGAATGATGGAAACTCTAACATGATCATTTAGCTTGGCTTCCTGACTTTAGGGGTAGATCTAGCCAGAGTTGTGTCTTTGAAAACAGGGAAATAAATATTGCTATTTCCTGGTCCCAGAATAATGCCCCTTTTCTCCTTCAAGTTTGCAACCACCTCCTCACCCCTTCAAGGACTTAGTCAAAGGTCACCTCCTACTCCATGAAGCCTTCCTAGCTCCCTCTTCTGGAACTCACAGTTCTATTTTGGGGACAATTGCACACTGTAGTATAACTTCTTGCCTTTTGCCTTTCTTTTCTCCTCCCCTCCACCCCCAGAATGCTTGGCAAATACAATGAGACATTCTAGATCCAAACGCATGTACTAGTCACCTTGGATCTCTTGTGACTGGTAGTGGTCCTGAACCAAAGGAAATGATCATCTTTGTTGTTGTTAGGTGCCATTGAGTTGGTTCTGAGTCATAGTAACCGTGTATAGGATTTCTCAGAAGCAGTTTGAACTGGTGAGTTTGAACAGCCAATCTTGTGGTTCACAGTGAAGTGCTTATCCTATTAACACCACAATAATCATGTTAGGATGAAAAAAAAAAAAAAAAAATGGATGGATGAACACAGCCTTAAGTTTAATTTGATGACTTTTAAAATATAACATTTTGTTATTCCAAAGGCAATAGCTACACAATGGAAAGACAAAAACTTGTAAGGAATTCAATGAAAACAACTTAAGTCCTTGCCACTTATGATAACCATAGTGAAACATTTAGGAATAGAGTTTCTCAAAATTGTTGTTGTTGTTGTTATGTCCTGTCAAGATGGTTCCAATTTATATCAACCCTTTATAGGTATCTGCGGAGCAATTGGTGTGTTTGAACCACCTAACTTGTGGTTAGCAGTCCAATGCTTATTCTATTGCAATATATTTATATTTTTCTGGATCCTAATTTTTCTAGTTCTTTCTTTTCATGTCTGTAAAGAATTTTAAAATGTACTACGTCAACACGTGGTTGTAATGTCTTATCCCTTCTACAATTATGAACAACTTCAAGTGTCTCCACTGTAACTAGGACTACTGCCCACAGCCTTGGGTATAGTTTCTGTCTGCATCCCTGATGACTGCCACAGACACTCTGTGTTCTCAACCTCTCCAGCTTGGATTATAAATTAAGGTCATCTTTACTATATTTCTTCATCATTTCTATTTAATCCCACCTGCCATTTATAGGAGTGCTCAGTATCTCCCTCTTGTCCAAGTTCTCCAGAAAGCCACTGAGTCCAAAGTCCAGTCCTGATTTCCCCCACCAGGTGGAGAAAGAGTACTGCGGATGGCTGGCATGATTGGGTGGGTTTCTGGGACATAGTCTGGCTATGTTTGTGTCTGTTGCAGCACTGATATCCACTGCCCAAATCACTGTAGTGGCATACCTATGTTCACCTTGGCTTCCAGGTC
>NW_006408775.1:3258905-3272964 GCF_000296735.1 Chrysochloris asiatica
TGATGATGCATGGAGGGGATTGTAACCATGGCAATGATACGATGTATGATAGAATGAATGTAAAACTAATGTTCTCCCATGTAAATGATCATATAATTCACAATAAAACATTTTTTTAAAAATCTTTTCTTTTCTGAATTATTTTGCTAGCAAAGCACCACATGTAGCCTTTGTTCCAGACTATCTCTTTGAGGATGCTTGCATGGCAAACAGCCTTGGGAGATGGAAATGGCATCTCTTTCCAGAGCAAAAGGCAGGTATTTTAGTGCTAGTGGTGGTATCTCAAGTTAAGTGAGAGATGCTCCCAATGCAGGCTGTAACCTCTACTGCTTGGTGGCACATGTGTATTTGAAAGGCAGCCCCAAAGAGGTCTTGTTGTTATTAAGTGCCATCAAGTCAGTTTCCTATATAGGGTTTCTAAGAAGCAGCTGCTGAGTTGGAGCCAGTGACCCTATTGTTAAAAACAACTTTGCAGCCCAATGCTTATCCTACAGCACCACACTAGAGTTCATAAATCACAACATGCTGGGCTCTCCTTGAGACAACGCCCCTTCAAATAAACCTTTATCCTAAATTATTGTATGGGCTAAGTCCAGCTTTGTAATGTGCTGTCAACATTTCCATCTGCAAAATGGAGATAACATGTAGTAGTAATCATCTCAAATGATCACCACATGTGAGAAATCATGGGTTACACTGAAAACACAGGAATAGCTCCAGTTCATCAACAGTAAAAAGAAAAAGGATTTAATATCTGAATTTTCACATCTATGGACACAGAACCAGAAGAGCTAGGGGATGGGGCTTGAGGTGCTAGGGGACACTGAGATTTCATTTTCACCAAAATGGCTCCATATCGAGTTATCTTCAAATTATTAGCTAAATGCTACATTCTTATATAATCTTTGACATTATTGTTTGTCCAAAGGGGCTAAAATGTAGGTGGGGCAGTTACTGGCTTGTCTTTAATGAGGCTCTTAGGGAATCTGGTTGCAGTGGCTATGAAGGATCCAGTAAATTCCTCCTTTGTCATTCCCCAAACATTTCCAGCACAAAGAGCTAAAGCCATGAGCACCGCATTCTCACTTGCTCAAGACCTGACATTAAAATCCCCACCATTAAAGAGCAGCATTCCCCAGTTATCTAGAGGTGAAGATCACATGATATCTAGAGGACCAGCCTCCCCCAAGTCAGCAGAGGAGACATTGTTGTTGTTGTTGTTAAGTGCCATCGAGTCGGGTCCGACCCATAGCGACCTGTACAGGGTTTCCGAGGGTGTAAATCTTTACGGGAGTAGAAAGCCTCATCTTTCTCCCGCGGAGCGGCTGGTAGTTTCGAACCGATGACCTTAAGGTTCGCAGCCCGATTCGTAACCACTACGCTACCAGAGCTCCTTAATTTTTGCTTATTTAGACATAAAGATATTACAAATCCCTGCGCAATAGTAGGTGTTCTGTATCCATCAGCTAGAACTTGTGATAAATTGAGAAGTCAGACATTTATCTTGTCTCTGTAGGCACAGCTAAGAAATTGGGGGTGGAAAGTAGAAAATGTAAGCAGAGAAATAGTCAAGAGTTGGGCTGTGTTTAAACCTGTGCCAGTGATTCCAGTAGGAATCATGTCAGGATTGAGTGTTGGAAATCGAATGTATTGTTAAAAATGGGATGATTCTGTGTTAGTAACACTAATTAAAAAGTTAAGTGCCGTCAAGTAGGTTCTGACTGACTCATAACGACCCTGTATAGATTTCTGAAGCTGTAAACCTTTATAGGAGCAGAAAGCTTTATTTTTCTTTTATGGATCAACTGGTAGATTCGAACTGATGGGCTTGTGTTAGTAAACCACTATGCTAACACTAGTAATGTGCAAATGTAACTCAACCTGGAGCTTGATTTTTCATGTTTTATCCATTTGTGTCTAAGACTCTGAATTTGCTATTGTGCATTAACTTTGTTCCATGCCCATGAGTGGGGCAAACCAGTCGAGTGTCTCTGAGTTCCTCCTTCTGGGTCTCTCCAGGTAGCCTCAGCAGTGGCAGCTCCTCTTCAGGCTCTTCCTGAGCATGTACCTGGTCACAGTCCTGGGAAACCTGCTCGTCATCCTGGCCATCAGCACGGACTCCCGCCTACAAACCCCATGTACTTCTTCCTCAGCAACTTGTCCTTTGTGGATATCTGCTTCTCCTCCACCACTGTCCCCAAGATGCTTTCCAATCACATATTCAGGATCCAGACCATTTCCTTCTCTGGGTGTCTCACATAGCTGGGTTTTTTTTCCAGTGTGTTCGCTGACATGGACCATCTCCTCCTGGCTACGATGGCCTACGATCACTTTGTTGCTGCTGGCCACCACTTACACTACACAACAAAGATGACCCATCAGCTCTGTGCCCTAATGGCTGCTGGGTCGTGGGTCACTGCCTTCCGGATGCTCTGTTGCATACCCTGCTGATGGCAGGACTCTCATTCTGCACAAACAACAGAATTCCCCACTTCTTTTGTTCTGTGACTCCTCTTCTGAAGCTCTCCTGCTCTGACAGACACCTCGATGAGATTATGATACTTATTGAGGGGGGCCTGGTAACAATGATCCCATTGGTTTGCATCCTGGCTTCATATATCTTATTGCTTGTGCTGTCCTGAGAGTCCCATCCACACAGGGAAAATGGAAAGCCTTCTCTACTTGTGGCTCCCACCTGGCTGTGGTTTCCCTCTTGCTGTATATTTCAACCCTTCATCCTCCCACTCAGCTGAGGAAGACACTGCAGCTAGGGTGTTGTACACGGTAGTGACCCCCATGCTGAACCCTTTCATCAAGAAAAATGATTGTCTGGAAGATTGGTTCTACCTGATGAAAAAAATCATGGACTACCAGTCTATCAGCAAATATAGAAATCTTTGCCAAGTCACTATAATGTAACAATCCATTTATCAACGTCTGGAAGGAACTTAGACTAAATATTTACAATAGATGGCTATCAATGGACTTTGATTTAATGCCAACCAGGTATAGATTTACTTGTCTTTAATTACCATAGTAAATTTTACATAAAGTTTAAGCTTTTTCTTTCTAAGTGATCACTTGGAAAAGCTAGCCAATATTTCCTCACTTCCCTTTTGGAAATATTCTCAGCAATGTCAACCCAAATGTTTTGCAGTGAAGTCAATCCCGCCTCACAGAGACCCTAGAGGTCAAAGACAATGGCCCCAAAGGGTGTGCAAGGCTGAAATCTGAAGCAGATTGCCACAGCTTTCTTTCATGGCTCAACTGGTGGGCTCCAGCTGCCAATCTTTGGGTTTTCGGCCAAGTGCTTAATAGCAATGCCATCAGGGCTCCTGGATTGAATTGGGTTCCCATAGTCCCTGGGGGAAAATGAGGCTTTCTGCTCCTGTAAAAATGTACAGTCTCAGAAACCCTATACAGGATCGCTATAGGTTGGAACCGACTCAAGGGCACATAACCACCACCACTCCTATACCTGTGGATATAACCCTATTTGGGAACATGACTTTGTTATGCTCATGAGACAATTATCAGCATGTTGTTTAGTGCCATGGAGTTGATTTTGACTCATAGTGACCCTGTATAGGGTTTCTGAGGAGCAAACGGTGAGTTTAAACTGCCGACCTTGCATAGGGTATTTTAAGACAATTATCTTTGGAAATATAAAAAGAGCAGTTTAGGCACAGAGACACCACAAGACCAACTGCAGTTGTGCTCAATCACATAGCCAGATGTTATTGTTGTTAAGTGCCACTGAGTCACTTTCCTAGGAAAGGCTGGTGAGCTTGAACTACTGAGCTTGTGGTTCAAATGGACTTTGCAGTCCAGCACATTAACCTGCAGCACCATACCAGGACTCCAAGTGAGATCAGATAGCATTGCATTTGTTATTTTGCGACTTAATTTTTGTTTTAAATTTTTAAAATGGTTACTGAAAATATACACAGGAAACCAATTCAGCCATCTCTGTATGTGCATTTCAGTGAAATCGCCTCCATTCTTCACCCTGGGCAGCCATTCTCACCCTTTTCCAAATTACATTCCATCACTCATACACTCTCTGGGTCCATCAGACAATTCATATTATGAAATCTTCTCCGACTAAACTTTAACAGGGTTAGTGTTCATTATTTGCAACAAAGCAGTCAAAGTTTTTAAATAATCTGAAATATAGTCAGTCATCAGAAAATAACTAAAACCCAGAAATAGAAATCAGGAGGAGTTTCTCTAAATAATATCTTCGCTCTGTGTATTTCCTGCTTCAGCTACTGTCTCCTCCTCAGTATGTGGGTAGCCAATGGGGAAGGCAGAAGAGCTCTGGGTATACACAGTCCAGTCAAATCACAGAATGATATACACAAACTGTTCCCCAATCCCAATTCAAAATACGCTGGCCAACTCTGCTCTGGCAAAAGGCAAGAGGATGTAAGAAAAACATGAATGCTGGGGTTCCCGCACTGTGACTACATGGAGGAGAAGGTTCCACTCTGAGAGTAGGATAAACCATGTGGGTATGAAAGGGAACCCCCAAAAGTCTTAGAACTCATAATTCACAACATGTAGGGTTCTCCTTGGGATCACCCCCTCTTCAGATTAATCTTTATTCTAAATAGTTTCCTGGGCTAAATTCAGCTTTGTAATGTATTCTAAACATTCCATCTATAAAATGGAGAACACAGATATGATTAATCACCTCTAATGATGACCACACATTAGAACACTGGGTTACACTGAAAACACAGGAATAGTCCCTATTCTGAACATCAAAAATGAGATGAAAAGAGGTTTACTAAAGAATTTTCACATCTATAGATACATGGTAGCATAGTGGTTATGAATCGAGCTGTGAACCGCAAGGTCAGCAGTTCGAAACTACCAGCTGCTCCACAGGAGAAAGAGGAGGCTTTCTGCTCCCGTAAAGATTTACAGCCTCGGAAACCCTGTTCAGGGTCGCTATGTCAGAACCAACTCAACAGCACTTAACAACAACAATAGACAAAGGATTAGAAGAACAAGATGCTGTGGCTTGAGATCCTAGGGAGTACGGTCTGATACTTGTCTCCACCAACATGGCTTCATGTCTAATCTCCTCAAGTTTTGATTTTGAAGTTACAGCCAAACCTTAGGTTTGTCATCATTATTTGGTCCAAAGGGGCCAAAATGTAGGTGGGACAATAACTCTCTTTCAGATTTTAATGAGGCTCTCAGGGAATCTGGTCCCAGTAGCCATGTGGTCTCCTGTAAATTCCTGCTTTGTTAATTCCCCAAACATCCTTCCCTCACAGAGAACTAAAACCAGAATGCTTGCTTCTCACTTGCTCTGTGTCTGTTTGTAGTCTCAAAACTCTCCAATCCCTGCACCGAGGAGAAGCATTGGCTGTTATGTAAAGGGGAAAAAACACAGGACAGCTACAGAATCAATCCTCCCCAAGTAAGGTCACAGCAGAACAAAACTAGACTGTTGTTTATTGAGACAGGAAGTCTTTCTAGATTCTTGAGCAACTCTGCATACAAGTGTTAGAATTTCTCACAAACCCAGTAGTAATCAGCCACTTCTCTTCTTTCTGTAGGCAGAGCTAAGAACTTGGGGGTAAAGTTTACATAGGAAATGTAAGCAGAGACATCAACACAGTTGGGCTGTGGATATGCCTGTGTAGGTTCGCGTGTTAAAAATACAAAATAAGTACCAGTGCTTGCAGAAGGAAAGCCCCAGGATTGAGTGTTAGACATTGGGTGCACAATTGAGATGGGCTGACTCTATCTTACTAACAGTAGTAACTGATTTGAAAATGTGGCTCAACCAGGAGCTTGACTTGTCACATTTTATCTGTGTCTAGGATTCTGTATTTGCTATTGTGCACTAACCTGGTTCCATGCGCATGAGTGGGGCAAACCAGTCAAGTGTCTCTGAGTTCCTCCTCCTGGGACTCTCCAGGCAGCCCCAGCAGCAGCAGCTCCTCTTCGGGCTCTTCCTGAGCATGTACCTGGTCACAGTCCTGGGAAACCTGCTCATCATCCTGGCCATCAGCACTGACTCTCGCCTGCACACCCCCATGTACTTCTTCCTCAGCAACCTGTCCTTCGTGGACATTTGCTTCTCCTCCACCACTGTCCCCAAGATGCTGGCCAACCACATACTCAGGAGTCAGACCATCTCGTTCTCTGGGTGTCTCACCCAGATGTACTTTCTCTTTGAGTTTACGGACATGGACAATTTCCTCCTGGCTGTGATGTCCTATGACCGCTTTGTTGCCGTATGCCACCCCTTACACTACACAACAAAGATGACCCATCAGCTCTGTGCCATGATGGTGGCAGGGTCATGGGTCATTGCTAATCTAAATGCTCTGTTGCATACCCTGCTGATGGCTCGACTTTCATTCTGTGCAGACAACAGAATCCCCCATTTCTTCTGTGATGTGGCTCCTCTCCTGAAGCTCTCCTGCTCTGACACACACCTCAATGAGATGATGATCCTTACTGAAGGAGGCCTGATAATGATCACCCCATTTATTTGCATCCTGGGTTCATATATTCATATCACCTGTGCTGTCCTGCGAATCCCCTCAACAAAGGGGAAATGGAAAGCCTTCTCCACCTGTGGCTCCCACCTGGCTGTGGTTTCCCTCTTCTATGGCACCATCATTGCTGTATATTTCAACCCATCATCCTCCCACTCAGCTGAGACAGACACTGCAGCTACTGTGTTGTACACTGTGGTGACCCCCATGCTGAACCCTTTCATCTACAGCCTCAGAAACAAGGATATGAAAGGGGCTCTAAGAAAAGTGATTGGCAGGAGGACATGTTCTACCTGACAAAAGAATTATGGCCTATCAACCTAACAGTGGGTATAAGAATCGTTGCCAACTTACTATAATGTAACAATCCAATTATCAAGGTCTGGAAGGATCTTAGAGTAAATATTTACAAAGCATATCTATCAGTGAATTCTGACTTCACTATACCCAGGTATAGATTTATTTGCTTATAATTCCTGTATTATAAAACTTTACAAATGATAAGCTTTGCCTTTCTAAGTGATCACTTTGATAAGTTCTAGTTAGCCAATTTTTCTCACATCCCTTTTGAACATATTCTCAGAATGTGAACCCAAGCATGTTGCTGTAGAATTGCTGTTGAGGCCTTTCTGATTCCTAGTGATCTTGTATCGGTGTCCCAGGAGCGGCTGATGAATTTAAACTACCAACCTTGCAGTTCAAACCAAGGTTATGTTCCAATGCTTATCCTACAGAGTCTCACCAGGTTCCTAAACTGCTACACCTGTGGATACCTATGGCTATAATCCGCTTTGGGTAAAGGAATTTGTTATGTTCATGAGACAATTATCAGCATGTAGATTTTAAGTGCCTTTTAGGGGCTTGAACCTCAAGGTCAAAAGGTTGCAGTTTAAACTCAGGAGCTGAACCTAAGAAACCCTATACAGGGTCATTCTAAGTGGGTGGATTCTGAGACAGTGGATTCTGACTCATAGTAACCTTGCATAACGTTTCTGAGGACTGCTTAGCGGGTTTGGAAGTTGCCCTTGTGGCTGACCATCCAGCGGCCATCATATAGAGCCACACCAGGATCCACTATCTGCATGTTCTTGTTGTAAGTGCCCTTGAGTGGCTTCTGGTTCATAGAGACGCCGTATAGGGTTTCTAAGGAACAGTTGGTGAATTTAACCTTGGACCTTTCAGTTCAAACTGACCTCCTCCTCGCTGTCCAGTGCACTATCCCACAGCACCACACCAGGACTCCATTACCAACACGTTGTTGTTGTTGTTAGGTGCAGTCAAGCAGATATCGACTCATAGAGACCCTGTATATGGTTTCCAAAGTGTGGCTCATGAGCTTAAACCACTGATCTTGTGGTTCAAACTGACCGTGTGGGTTAGTGCTTTATCCCACAGGGCCAACCAGGACTCCATGATGAGCATCAGGTGTGTTTCAAGCCCATTACCTCTGAGATATAAATAGAGCAAATTATGCACAGCGAAATCCACAAAACCAACTACCACTCAGTTGATTTTGATTCTCAGAAAACCTACATTGTTCTTAACTGCTGTGGAGTCAGTTCCGAGTCATAACAAGTCTGTATAAGGCTTCCAAGGAATGGCTGGTGACTTTGAATTGGCAACCTTGGGGTTCAAATAAAAATAAAATCGATAGGATAGTCTTCCCTTCTGGCTTTCTGAGGCTGTAAATCCAGGTGCACACAGCCTCATCTTTCTCCCATGGAGTGGTGGGTGGGTTCAAACTGTTGACCTTGTGTTTAGCAGCCTACATGCAACCCACTGTGCCGCCAAGGCTTCTGAGGCATAGCTGTTGCTGTTGTTGAGCCATTGCATCATTTCCCCACAAGGACCCCAGGAAAAGGGGCTGGAGAGAGAAGAACCTTTCCCCAGTCAACAGAATGAGGAAGCCTTCCCCTAAAGCAGGTGCCCTGAATTCTGACTTCTGGCCTTCTTAACTGGAATCAAGTCAATGTGTCAGTTACCCATTTGTGATTTTCTGTTACAGCAGCACTAGATAGCCAAGACTTGGATTGTGTATCTAGTCCTTGTAAATATTTTATAGCATGCCTTCCAATTGTTCAATGATAAATCACTACCCATGTTTCTTTGTGGTTTTGTCTTATCTGCCCAGTCTCTAAGTCAGTGGCTGGGGCATGAGACTTGGGAAATGGGTTCTGTTCTCTGTGTCTGCTTTTTTCTTTCTTTTTCTCTCTTTTTTTTTTTTTTTTTGGTTTTAAATAAAGGGTCTCCTGCAGTATCTGTTTCTGATAAGTAATACAAAATGAAAGTTCAGAAGCTCTCCTGGAAAGTAGAGTGATGCCTCCAACTTACATTCATTACTATAAAGAAGTTTCTGATTTAAAAACTCAGTATTATTTATCTTTATTATAGAATTATTTTTAGAAAATGCAGGCAATTATCAAGAATGAAGTCTAAGGTTCTAATAAGGTGATCATTCAGTGAACTCTTCTTGAATAGCTTTTGCATTTCTTTCCAATCTTTTACCTTTGCATATATGATCAGTTTACCTACATTTATACCTTTATACATTTATATTTTAATCTATGTGAAATGCTATCTTCTACTGTTTGAGGGTTCAACACTCACTGTGTAAGGATTTAAGGAGTCCCAGGGATACCATCGTCAAGGGCGTGGCCAATAACTGAAAGCTTGGTGGTTTTAACACACCTGCTGCTCCTTGGGAGACAAGACCAGGCAATCTGTTCCCATAAAGGTCATGGCCTTGGAGTGAAATGATAATGAGACTAAAACAGACCAAAAATGATGGGCTGACAAGTTCACCTTACCAGAGCAGATTAACACTGGGCCTGACAACGGGAAAGATGTGATTCTTTCTTGTTCCTTACGCTCCCCTGGTGAGCAGAGGAGTGTCCACCCCCTACCCTCATGTATCCCAGCTCAGCCCTATGCAGTCGGGGAGATCACAGCCGCAAAGCTGTGGGCTGAGTCAGGGTGAGGTGAGCACCAAAGGTGCTGTCTTGGTGCCTGGATTTGAGTGGGTTCTGCTCCCGATGTGGTGGTGATGGCTGTGTACCATGGAGTCATTTCTGACTCATAGATACCCTGTATAGGGTTTCTGAGGCTGTATCTCTACAGAAGCAGAGAGCCTGCTCCCACAGAACATCTGGTAGTTTTAAACTGCTGACCTTGAGGTTCGTTAGCAGCCTGACTGGTAACTACTCCACTACCAGAGCGCTCTGCTCCA
This sequence comes from Chrysochloris asiatica, assembly GCF_000296735.1. Taxonomy (NCBI): domain Eukaryota; kingdom Metazoa; phylum Chordata; class Mammalia; order Afrosoricida; family Chrysochloridae; genus Chrysochloris; species Chrysochloris asiatica. The sequence continues at coordinate 3,268,656 of NW_006408775.1, forward strand.
GATATACAGACCCGGAAGTCCACTTGATCGGTCTTACACTTAACCAGAACCGATGGATGACCTTTTGGTCTAAATGGACAACACCTGAGGCTATTCATGTTGTTGTTACATGCCTTTGAATCAGTATTGACTCATTGAGACAGTATACCAGAACGAAACACTGCCTGGTCCTGCGCCAACCTCACAATCATTGCTACACTTCAGCCCATTGCTGCTCCCGCTGTGCCAATCCATCTTGTTGGAGGTCTTCCTCTTTTCCTCCGACCTTCCACTTTACAAAGCATGCTGTCCTTCTCCAGAGACTTTTCCTTTCTGACAACATGTCCGAAGTATAAGAGACGGAGTCTGGCCATCCTGGCTGTACTCCTTCCAGCAAAGATTTGTTTGTTCCTTTGGTGGTCCCTGGTACTCTTGATATTTCTCTGCCAACACCACAACTCAAACACATCAATTCTTCTGTGGTCTTCTTTATTCACTGTCCAACTTTCACATGCATATGAGGTTACTGAAAATAGCATGACTTGGGTCAGGCACACCTTAGTCCTCAATCTGACATCTTTACTCTTGAACACTTTAAAGAGGTCTTTGCACAGCAGATTTTCTGAGTGCTGACACCATGACACTTAACAATGACAATAACAAAGCAAAAAGAGGGAATAATGTAGATAAAGGATTTCCAAAAAACTATGAAATCAAGGTAAATTTCAACATGAAACAGACTATTTTAAACTGGGATGAAATTAATAAATTACAGGGTAACCTCAAGGAAAACAAATACATCTTCACATGTATTTATAACAAAGTAGGAAATAACAAAGAGGAAAATCAGTAAGATTTAATAATCATTAACACAACAGAAATGAAGAAAATGAAAAGAAAACCCAAAACCAGAATGAACTCAGTGCTGGAAATTATGTGGAACAAAGAAACTAGCAACACCACACAAAAAACATACAATAAAATGACAGCAACCAATTCATACCTATCTAAAAATACACTGAAAATCAATGGATTAAATGTACCAATAAAAAGACACAGTGTAGCAGAATGAATAAGAAAACAAGATCCTGCAATCTGTTGTCAACAAGAAACATATACACAAAGACAAAAATAGGCTAAAAAAATCTAAGAATGGAAAAAATGTATCAAACTTATGACAATAACAAATGAGCAAGAGTAGCAATTGCCATCTCTGATAAAAACCAGCAAAAGACACAAAGAAGAACAATATCTCATGAATAAGTGGTCAGTTGAACAAGAGGCCATACCATGATAAATATCTATGCTCCCAATGAAACAGCTTCAAAATAAATTAAGTTCTAATAGAAATGAAGAAAGAAACAGAGACAAGTCTACAATGATAGTTGTTGTTGTTCAGAATCGTGGAGTCGGTTCTGACCCATAGTGACCCTGCTGCATAGGTTTTCAAGGAGTGGCTGGTGAGCTTGAACAGCTAATCTTATGGTTCAAACCAACTTTGCATCCAGAGCACAAATCCATAGTGACACACCAGGACTTGACTTTAGATGAAGGAAAGAACAAGAAAGACACTCAACAAAAACATAGAAGAAATAAACAACACAATCAACCAACTTGACCTCATAGACATATACAGATCATTCTACCCAACAACAGCACAACACACATTTTTTTCCAGTGCATATGGAATGTTCTCCAGGAAAGATCATATGTTAGGCTACAAAGCAAGCCTCAGTTAATTTAAAAACATCAAAATACAGAGCTTCTTCTCAGATCACAGTGCTATAAAATTGCTGTTGCTGTTAGCTGTCATCAAGTTGATGACCTTATGCACAACAGAATTAAATTTTGAAAATCTAGAAAAAATTCACAAATTTATGGAAACACTTGACCAGCCTAAACTAACACAGTCTGAAGTAGAAAATATGAACAAACTTACAACAAAGTAATTCATCAAGTCCCAACAAAATCTGTGCCCAGATGGTTTTACTGACAAATAATACCAAACATTCCGAAAAGAGCTGACACCAATTCTACTCAAATGATTCCAGAATATAGAAAAAGATGGACAGCTTCTGAATTTATTTTATGAAATCCTGATACCAAAGCTAAGAATGTGGCACTGTGGGATGGTGCACTGGACCACAAGGTCAGTTTGCAGGGCAAGGTCAGCAGTGCAAATTCATCAGCCACTCCTTGAAAACCCTATAGAGGGTCGAGAGTCAGACCTGCCTGACTTGATAGCACTTAACAACAACAATAAATCCCTCATGAACATTGATGTAAACATTCTTAACAAAATCCTAACCAACAGAATTCAACAACACATCATAAAAATAATATATCATGATCAAGTAGGATTCATACTAGGTGTGCAGGCATGGTCCAATATTAGAAAAGGAATCAATGCGATGCAATACCTATATTAAACAAAGGAAAAGAAATACATGATCATATCAACCAATGCAGAAAAGACATTTTACAAAATCCAATGCCTATTTCTGATAAAAAAAAAAATAATAATTCAATAAAGGTGGAATAGAAGGAAATTTTCTCAACATAACTAGAGTCATATCTGCAAAACCAATATCCAACATCACTCTCAATGGAGAGTAACTAAAAACATTTCCCTTATGAACAGGAACCAAAAAAAAAAGGTGCCTTTTATCAAGTTTTGTTGTTATTGTTGTTGCTGCTAAATGCCGTCAATTCAGTCCTGACTCATAGTGAAGAGTGAAGTTGTCAAAGATTTCATATTACTTGGATCCATTATTAACATTCATGGATGAAGCAGTCAACAAAACTGTGGTACAATACAGCTTTAAACGATGCCATGTTCTGCTTTGCATAATCCAGTTTCTCAGATTATTTGCATCCCATACAGACGGAATAAGTATAGTGAATGACTACAACATATAATGATGTATGGTGGTGGTGGTGGTTATGTGTCGTGGAGTCAGTTCCAACTCATAGTGACCCTGCAAAGGGTTTCCAAGGCTGTAAATCTTTATAGGAGCAGAAAGCCTCAACTTTCTCCTGCAGAACAGCTGGTAGTTTCGAACTGCTGACCTGGTGGTTTGCAGCCCGATTCAAAACCGCTACACTACACCTTCCCTGATTTTAAACCATGTAGTATCTCCTTTACTCCATTTGCATCAACACGGTCAAGTCTACTTTGAGGAGACAGCTCTTCCCTAGTTGAATTTTGAGTGCCTTCCAACCTGAGGGGCTCATTTTCTGGCACTATATCTGACAGTGTTTCCCCGCTATTCATAAGGTTTTCAGTGACTAAATATTCGGAAGTATTTCGTCTATCCTTCTTCCTAGTCTGTGTTCCTCTGGAAGCTCATCTGAAATCTGTCTATCATGGGTGACCCTGCTGTTATTTAAAATACCGGTGGCATAGCTTTCAGAATCACAGCAACTCACAAGTCAACACAGTACAACAACCTGACAGACGAGTGGTGACCATTTGGTTTTAAGTGTAAACTGTCACTTTAAATTTCCAGGAGATCTGTGTGCATGCCTAGTAGAACCCTCCAGGGGTGGGAGGGGCGTTCATTCACTCAGGTATCCCCTCTAGTCACCAGAATGGAGGTGTAGAGACAGCGAGAGACCAATGAACAGATATATATATAAAAAAAAAAGTATATCCACACCTGTAACTCTGTCAGTCATTCGTGGCTGCTCTGATACTTCCCCTGCTTGGTTTCTCCCAAGATGGCAGCTCTGGGAGCAACTGAGCATCTTGAATTAGAAAGTGCTGGATTTCTTGCTTCTGCTACAAATTCCCTTAGCTGTAAGCCTTCCAAGCTTCTAAAAATTCCTTTATATGTGGTTCAGAGTTCTAGAACCATCCCCTGAGTCTGCTTGGTCCGGTATTCTGTGTTGTTGCTGAGGAAGCTCTTCACTGCACATCTACCCCATCTGCCATCTTGTTGATGGGATAACATGCAATCAAGATGTATTGATCACTACTGGTGATTGGAATGTAAAGGTTGGGAACAAAGAGTAAAGATTAGTAGTTGGAAAATATGGCCTTGGTGATAGACATGAAAGAATTCTGCAAAACCAATGATTTGTTCATTTTAAATACCTTCCTTAGACAGCATAAGAGATGACTATATACATGGACCTCACCAGATGGAATACACAGAAGTCAAATTGACTACATCTGTGGAAAGAGACAATGAAAAAGCTCCATATCATCAGTCAAAAAAGGCCAGGGGTAGACTGTGGAACAGACCATCAATTACTCATATGCAAATTCAAACTGAAGCTGAAGAAAATGAAAACAAGTCCACAAGAGCCAAAATATGACCTTGACTAT
>NW_006408775.1:3274875-3280386 GCF_000296735.1 Chrysochloris asiatica
GCTGGAGAAAGATATGATGTTTGGTAGGGTGGAGGGTCAGATAAAGAGGAAGACCCCCAAGGAGACGGACAGGCCAGGTGGCAGCATCAATGGACTCAAGTGTGGCAACAATAGTGAGGTTGTCCCAGGATCGGGCAGTGTTTCATTCTGCTGTGCATAGGGTCTCTATGAGTCAGTGCCGACCTGATGGCACCTAACAACAACATCAACAAGCAAATAATGGAGTCCTGGTGTGGCGCTAGAGGTTAATGCACCAGACTTCAAAGCCATTTGAACTCCAAAAGTCGACAGCTCAAACCCACCAGCTGCTCCTTGGAAACTCTATGCAGGGTCACTACAGATCGGAACCAACTCAATGGCAAATGACATTTCACAGCACAGACTCAAGCAACTAATACAAGTACCATGGACTGCCTGAAAAACAAACAAATTTGGTTTAGAAGAAGTGCAACCACAATGCTTCTTAGAAGCCAGGATAGCAAGACTTCATTCTCATTCTTCTGAAAGGGTATCAGGAGGGACCAGTCCCTGGAGAAGACACCTTGCTTGGTAAAAGTGGAGGGTCAAAGGAAAAGCAGAAGACCACCAACAAGGTGGAACAGACACTGTGGGATGGGAGCAGAAATGGGCTAAACTATAACAATTGGGAGAATGGCTCAGGACAGAACAGTGTCTTATTCTTTGTGAATGGAGTCCCTGTGAGTCAGAACAGACTCTAAGCCATCTAAAAATAACAACAAAAAGCAAAAAGTCCTCTGCCTACTACCCACTCATCCTGTAATAGCTAGTAAACTTTGGTTCCTATTTATTTGCTTATTTCCTATCAGTGAGATCATATAGCATTTGTTCTTTTGTGATTTAATTTTTATTCTTAATTTTTTTGTTTGTTTTAAGTTTTTATTGTGAACTATGTGTTAGTTTCATGGGTGAACATTATCTTTACATTCATCCTATTGTACTTTGTTTCATTGCAATGATCACAATCCACTGCATGCATCATCAATCAATCAAAAGGTACGCCCCACACGCCTGCCCCTGGCCACCAGCACACAGCCCCTCTCCTTCCCTGAGTCCAGAGTCCCTAACCGCTCTTTCTGTCCTCTTCCTCCATCCCCAGTGTCACTCACTGTCTTTCCAGACACCATTTCACACTTCACTTTTCTCCCTTGCTGGTTCCAGGGATCTCTGCTCCTGGACTACAAAATCAGCCAGTCCCCTACTTTTGTTACCAAACATTTACAGTTACAGTTACATTTATCTTTCCAGTACTCACTGTCAGACCTGATAGCAATCATTCCCTATTGAATCACAGGAGTCCTTTCTCTCTCACCTTTGATTAACCCCATGCAGACAGGTTGGAAACAATTCAGTGGCGGTTCTACCTTTCCCTGTATCCTCTGGAGCTAGGTTCCCTATTGAAAGCTTGTAAGCCAGTCACTTCTTGCCTTTGTAGTCCCCCCATTTTGGGTAGCCAATGTCTACATTCCCGCTCCTTATCGACCCTGTGTACCAAGGGGTTGGGAATGATCCTCACTGTAGAGATTTGTCTGCTCCTTTGTCATACTGCATCCACAAGCATAGGTCAATATCATCCATCCACTTACAGCGGGTTACTCCTTTTTCTTCTTCTTTCTTCCTTTAGTTGTGTTCTGATCATCCAGCCATTGATGCCAGGTCAAATGGGTACTATCTGCAAGTGTGGGTGTTCTTGTGCATCTCCCCTCACTTTATATCAGCTGGATACTTCACACTCCATTCGAGTCCTCTGGGGCCATGTCCCTGTCCCTGGGCCCAGGAGTCCCCAGGTCTCGTCATACTGCTGGTTAACCAGGTCTCAATCCAGGTTAACAGGAGTCTATTGAATGTGGTCGGACTTAGTTCACAAATTCATTGCTGTTTTTCCTCCTCTTCCCCTTATTGGTGACCAACCTGGTCAGCAGCAGGACTATATGCCTGCTAGTGTATTCCATTTGAGTCTCAGTCTTGGAAGGGGGTTTGCCTTGAGGGGACATGACCACTTGCCTTGATGGCTCCCTGGGGAACAACTTGCTTGTTCTTGTAGTAGTCAATTGGACTGCTGGTTTTTCTTTCAAGAACTATCTTCTGTTCTTCTAGCTGCTCCAGACTGGTCTGCTTGTCCTTTCAAGTGGGGAATGTTCCCCTCAGAAGATTCTGGATGATGGTCAAGATTGCACCTACGGTCTTGTGCAGTGTGCAAGGCTCTGCAGGAGCCTCATCCACTGGGCAAGTTCTAGCCCCATTTTAGTTATCCCAAACAGTTATAGGCTGAAGACAGACTTACAAGCTTTCTCTGGTGATGTTTCTGGCTATTCCTCTCTTTCCCCTTCAAGTGTCTATTTTACAATACTGGCAAGGGAAACCAAGATTCAACAAACAGCCAAGCATCTTAGCATCATTTCCTCACATTTACCCATTCAAACCATGCCTCAGTCTTTGAACCCATGAGCCCTGTTGTTCCACATTTGTGCTCAGATAGTTATTTACCTCTGTCCCATTAAGCCCATGTAAACCTGCCTAGCTATTCTCCCATCCACATTAATTTTTCTTTCCTCTTCCCCTTCTAGTGTACTGATACCCCCAGCAACAAAATATCCTGTGTCTATTCGATACTCTGTGTTCCACTACCTTGTGCCTATTCCCTACACTGTGCTCCACCTTCCCCTCCCTCTCCCTCTCTCCACCCCCTACAGCCTGGTAGCCACCACCAACAACAAAAAAGATAATAATAATAATAATACAATTTTTAAATAAAAGATAAAAAAATTTCCCCCTTTCAGTATGGGTGCTTTTTCTTAATTTTTTACAATAATGGCTCTATGCCATCTTGCTCCTTTTGTGACTGACTAATTTCACTCAACATAATGTCCTCAAGGTTCATTCATGTTATGTGGTGGCTTGCTGCTTCCTTGTTATTGTTCAGGGTAGCGTAGTATTCCATTGTGTGTATGTACCACAGTTTGTTTACCATTCTTCAATTGATGGGCACTTAGGCTGTCTCCATCTTTTTGCTATTGTAAATAGTGCTGCTGTGAACATTGGTGTGCATATATCTACTTGCGTTATGGCTCATATTTCTTGTGGTTAAATACCAAGTAGAGGAATTGCTGGATCATAAGGGATCTCCATTTCCAGCCTTCTGAGGAAGTGCCATATTGTTCTTCATAGTGGTTGGACCATTTTGCAATCCCACGAGCAATGTAGTAGGGTCCCAGTCTCTCCACATCCTTGCCAACACTTATTGTCCTCTACTTTTTAATCTTTGTTATTATTGCTGGTATGAGATGATATCTCATTGGTGTTTTGATTTGCATCTCTCTAATGACTAGTGATGGTGAACATTTCTTCATATGTCTGTTGGCTGCCCAGATCTCCACCTTGGTGAAGTATCTATTCATGACCTGTGCCCATTTTTTATTTGGGTTATTTGCTCTTTTCTTGTAGAGGTGTTGTAGGTTCCTCTATATTTTGGAGATTAGTCCCTTGTCTGATGTGTCATTGCAAAAGATTTTTTCCCATTCTGTGGGCTCCCTTTTTACTCTTTTGATGAAGTCTTTTGATGCACACAAGTTTTTATTTCTTAGTATGTCCCATTGATCTACTTTGTCTATTTGTGTTTGTGTAAGTTTCAAAATGTTTGTTAGTCTGTGTATGCCCTGTATTAGAGCTCTCACATTTCCCCCTATTTTTTCATTGATGACCTTTGTAATTCTGAGATTTGCACTTAGGTCTTAAATCCATGCTGAGTTGGTTTTTGCATAAGGCGTGAGGTAAAGGTCTTGTTTTAGTCTATTGCATACCGCTTTCCAATTCTGCCAGCACCATCTGTTGAAGAGACAGTCTCCTCCCCATGCAATATACTTAGGTACTTTGTCAAAAAAACAGTTGGCTGTATGTGGATGGGTTAATTTCTGGATTCTCAATTTTGTTCCATTGATCAATGTAACTTTCATTATACCAGTACCAGGCTGTTTTGACCACTGTAGCCATGTAGTAAAATTTGAAATTAGGGAGTGAGAGGCTTCCTACCCTGTTCTTCTTCTTAAGCAGTGCTTTGCTTATCCTTGCTCTTTCCTTTCCATATAAAGTTTGTAATTGTTTTTTCCATCTCTTTGAAGAATGTCGTTGGAATCTGGATTGGGATTGCATTATATGTGTAAATTGCTTTGGGCAGTATTGACATTTCCACAATGTTAAGTCTTCCTATTCATAGAGCTATTCATAGAGTTTTCAGTGACTAGCGATTTGGAAGTAGTTTGTCACTCTTTCTTCCTAGTCTGTCTTTGTCTGGAAGCTCATCTGAAACCTGTCCACCATGGGTGACCCTGCCGGTTATTCAAAATACCAGTGGCATAGCCCTCAGAATCACAGCAACTCAAGTCACCACACCACGACAGACGAGTGGTGGCCATTTGGGTTTATGTTGATACTGTAACTTTAAATTTCTATGTCAATCCTGATACAATTAAGATGTTCTCTCCTGATACTATCAATCCTAATACAATCAAGATGTTCTCTCTAAGATGGCAGCTCCTGGAATAGCTGAGTGTCTTGATCCAGAATACAATGGATTTCTGGATTCCCTTCAAATTCTCCAGCTGTAAACCCTCCAAACCTCCAAACATAGCTTTATATTTGTTTCAGAGTTCCAACACTATCTCGTGAGCCCTCTTTGCCCAGTGTTCCGTGTTGTTGTTGACTGAGCTCTGACGGAATTTAGGATTTAATTTTCGGTTTATTTCCTTTTTTTGTCTGCTTGTCGTGTACCACAATCCCCGTTCAGACCTTTTTTCTAGTGGTAAACAGTTCAGGGCCAGCTGTGGCCGTTTGGTTTTAATTGGAAACTGTGTCTTTAAATTTCGAGGAGCTCTGTGCGCATGCATAGTAGAACCCTCCGAGGGTGGGGCTGGGATGCCTACTTGCTCAGGCACCCCTATAGTCACCAGAATGGAGGTGTGCAGACATCAAGGGACCAATGAACAGATACTAAAAGAAAAGAATGTCCACACCTTTATCTCAGCAGTTCTGCCAGGCGTCTGTGGCCACTCCAATCCTTCCCCCACTTGGCCTCATCCAAGATGGCGACTCCTGGAGCAGCTGAGCATCCCGGACTAGAAAGCAATAGATTTCTTGCTTCTGCCAAAATTCCCAGCTCCAAGACTTCCAACCTTCTAAACATTCCTTTATATGTGGTTCAGAGTTCTGGGATCATCCCCTAAGCCTGCTTGGTCAGGTATTCTGTGTTGTTGCTGGCAGAGCTCTTACTGCACTTCCACCCAATCCACCATCTTGCAATTCATAGAGACCCTATACAAGGTCGCAATGAGTCTTCCAGAACATTTAATTGTACTTCTGAGGAATCTGTACCTGGACCAAGAAGCAGTTGTTCGAAAAGAGCATGGAAACACTTAATGTTTTAAAATTGGGAAAGGTGTGCGACAAAGTTGTGTTCTTTCACCATATTTATTCAACCTGTATGCTGAGCAAATAATA
>NW_006408775.1:3281362-3288287 GCF_000296735.1 Chrysochloris asiatica
TATAGGTCTTTTGTTTCTCTAGTTATATGTATTCCTAGTTATTTCATACTTTGGGTGGCTATTGTAAATGGTATTGTTTTCCTAATGTCCTTTTCAGCTCTGTTGTTATTGGTATAGAGGAATCCAACTAAGTTTTGTATGTTGATCTTACACCCTGCCACTTTGCTGAATCTTCCAGTGAGGTCTAGTAGCTTTTTACTGAGTCTTTGGAGTTTTCTATATATACCATCATATTGTCTGCAAATAGAGAGAGTTTTACTTCCTCTTTGTCAAATTGGATGAATTTAATTTCCCTGTCTTGCCATATAGTTCTTGCTAAACTTCCAGCACATTATTGAACAGGAGTGGTGATAAAGGGCATCCTTGTCTGGTTTCCTGTTCGCAGAGGGAAGGCTTTCAGTTTCTCTCCATTGAAAGTAAGGTAGGCTGTTGGTTTTGCATACATGCTCTTGATTATGTTGAGGAATTTCCCTTCAATTCCTACTCTGTTGAGTGTTTTTATCAGGAATGGATGTTGGATTTTGTCAAATGTCTTTTCTGCATTAATCGATATGATCATGTAGTTTTTTTCTTTTTTTCTTGTTTATATGGTGAATTACATTGATTGCTTTTCTAATGTTGAACCATCTTTGCATCCCTGATATGAATCCCACTTGGTCATGATGTATTATTTTTTTTGATATGCTGCTGGATTCTGTTGGCTAGGAGTTTGTTGAGAATTTTTGCATCTATGTTCATGAGGGATACTGGTCTGTAATTTTCTTTCTTTGTGATATCCTTCCCTGGTTTTGGTATGAGCTTCATAAAATGTATTAGGAAGAGTTCCATCGTCCTCTGTATTCTGTAACAATTTGAGTAGAATTGGTGACAAATCTTCCCTGAATATCTGGTAGAACTCACCAGTGAAGCCATCTGGGTCTGGACTTCTTTTGGTTGGGAGTTTTTTTTAATGACGTTATCAATTTCTTCTATTGTTATGGATCTGTTAAGGTCTTCAATTTCACTCTGTGTGAGTTTAGATAGGTCTTGTTTTTCTAAAAATGTATCCATCGCTTTTAAGTTTTCAAATTTGTTAGAGTATAACTCTTCACAGTATTCTGTTATTATCCTTTTGATTTCCTTTGGTTCCATTGTGACATTACCCATGTGGTTTCTAATGCATGTTATTTGTGTCTTCTCACTCTTTTCTTTTGTTAGGTTTGTGAATGGTTTGTCAATTTTATTAATCCTTTCAAAGAACCAGCTTCTTGTCCTATTGATTTTTTCTATAGTTTTTCTGCTTTCTATCTCATTGATTTCTGCTCTGATCTTTATTATTTCTTTTCTCTTGGTGACTGTAGGTTTCCTCTGTTAGTCTGTTTCTAGTTGCTGCAGATATGTGTTAATGTGTTAATTTTCATTCTTTCTTCTTTTTGGATGTCCTCTAAGCACTGCTTCCTCCTGTCCCAAAGATTTTGGTATTTTATGTTTTCATTCTTGTTTCTAGGAACTTTCTGAATTCACATTTAATTTCTTTTATTATCCAGTCGCTCTTCAGCAGGGTGTTACTCAGTCTTCATGTATTAAACTTTATTTCCTTGGTCTTCTTATTGTTGATTTCTATTTTTATGGCATTGTGGTCTGAAAAGATGCTTTGTAGTATTTTGATGTTTGTAAATTTATGGAGGCTTGCTCTGTGACCTAACACATGGTCAGTTCTGGAGAATATTCCATGTGCACTGGAAAAGAATGTATATTGTGCTGTTGTTGGGTTCAGTGTTCTGTACATGTCCATGAGGTCAAGTTGGTTGATTGTGCTGTTAAGTTCCTCTGTAGCTTCATTGAGTTTCTTTCTGGTTGTTCTATACCTTTTCAAAAGTGGTGTATTAAAATCTCCCACTATAATTGTAGATTTCTTTCTTTCTTTCTTCAATTCTAGTAGGGTTTGCTTTATATATCTCGGTGCTCTTTCATTTGGAGCATAGATGTTAATTATGGTTATATCATCTTGCTCAATTGATCCTTTAATCATGAGATAGTGTCCTTCCTTATCTTTTACTGTGGTTTTTGCCTTAAGGTTTATTTTATCAGAGATTAGTTTTACCACTCATGCTTGCTTTTTATTACTGTTAGTTTGGTATATTTTTTTCCATCCTTTAACTTTTAGTCTGTTTTTGTCTTTGTGTGTAAGGTATGTCTCTTGCAGGCAGCATATTGAAGGGTCTTGTTTTCTTTCTTATTCATTCAGCAACTTTCTGTCTCTTTACTGGTGCATTTAATCCATTGACATTCAGTATAATTATCGATAGGTATGGATTAACTGCTGTCATTATGTTAATTTTTTTGTGGTGTTTGTTCTTTTGTTCTGCATGCCTTCTTGTCTTGCGTTCATGTTTTTGTGCTATTTCTTGTCAATTTCTTCTTTTTTAAATGTTTCCTTGCTCTGCTTGGATCTTCATTTTCATGGTAAATTGTAAACTATTCATTTCTTTGGGATTACCTTATAGTCTGTCTGTTAAGTATTCCCTGCGTTTAAGGTAGTCTATTATATCCTCCCATCTACTTGACCTCCTCACCATCTGGATCTCTGTTCCTATATTTTTTCCCTTCTTTAATATTGTTAATATTTTGATCTTTGGTTCACCTCACAGGTCCTCTGAATTCATTGCTGCAATTTTGTTCCAATCTGAATTCTGCTATTAATTGACTGAGTTCCTGGTGGTGTTGTCACATCTGTAAATCTCTGGTTGTTGTCTGTTCTTGCTGGTTTTCATTCCAAAGAACTCCCTTTAGGATGTTTTGAAGCACTGGATTGGCTTTAACAAAATCTCTTAGCATCTGTTTATCCTGGAATGTTTTGATTGCACCATCCTATTTGATTGACAGTTTTGCTGGATAGATGATTCTTGGTTGGCAGGTTTTTTTCTTTTTCTTTTAGGGTTTTATATATGTCTCCTCATTGCCTTCTTGCCTGCATGGTTTCTGCTGAGAAGTCAGAGCTTAATCTGATTTGCTTGCCTTTGTAGGTGACACTTCATTTTTCCCTGGCTGCTTTTAGGATTCTCTCCTTGTCTTTGATTTTGGAGAGCTTGATTATGATATGTCTCATAATCTTTTGGGGTGTATCCTTCCTGGGGTTCTTTCAGCTTCTTGAATGTTTAGTTTCTCATCCTTCAAGATGTTAGGAAAATTTTCCTCCAGTCGCTTTTCAACTATCTCTTCTGTGGACTTGTGTGATTCTTCCTGTTCCGGAATGTCAATAATTCTTAAGTTATTCCTCTTATGTTATCCAGCATGAATCTTAGAGTCTCTTCAGATTTCTCAATCCTTTTTTCTGTTTGCTCTCCTATCTTATCAGTATTGAGAAATTTGTCTTCCAGTTCGCTGGTTCTGGCTTCCATCTCTTCCATTCTGCTCCTTTGCCCTTTCATTGTATTGTCGATTTCTGATATTTTGTTAGTAGTTATCTGGACTTCTTTTTGCAGGTTTTGGATTGTTTCCAATGCCATATCTATCTTGTTTGCTTGCTCCTGTAGCACTCTCCTGACTTCTTCCTTATTTTCCTCCACCCCTTTCTGGCATTTGAATTTGTTTCCATATTCTTCTTCTGAATTCCTTCTCAGGTAGATCCAGAGCCTGCTCTTCTACTGGAAAGTCTGTGTCTGCTTCCAGCTCATTTACCTCAATTAATTTTTTCTGTTTTGGGATATGTGTTGATATCTTTAATTGTGTTTTCTTGGACATTTTCAACAGTTATGTGAATGGATGTATGTTGCTTTTTGTTAGGCTTGCTAAGCATCTCCTGGTAGATATGATCTGGAGATAGGCTTCCCTTTTCATGTGTAGTGCCTACAAGCTGGTTTTGGCACTTGACCAGATTGTGGGGCACTACAGGGTATGCTTGTAGCTTGGCTATATGGGCACAGTTGCTGTCTCTTCTTGGGTAAGGTATGGAGAGAAAGTTCCCACCCCTGGGAGAAGAGTGAGGCCAAAAGGACCAAAGACAGAATCAATATAAAAGCAGAGACAGAAACCACCAATCAGAAACAAAAATAAAATTGTGATTGACACTGTCCACTGGTCTTTGCTGTGCAAAGGGTCCTGCCTAGGTAACTATGGGGTGGGTTCCCCGGGTCAAAACGCCATAAGAAGTAGCCTGCGGGTTTCCTCTCTGTGCCATTGGAAAACTGTGGGTGCAATGCTGGACTCTTTTGGGGTGTGCTCCCACCTGCCTGTATGTGGCTGGGCTGTGCAGTGAGGGCGCAACTGAGGTAAAGAGGAGAGAAAAATGAAAAGTGAAAGATGAAAAATCAGTCACACCTCTCCCTTCACTGCTCCATAGCTTCTAGTGCTGTGTCGCTGCATCCGCTTGGCTGTGGCCCCCTTTATTTTTTTTCAACTTGTTGAAAATATACAGGAAACCATTTAATCAGTTTCTATATGTTACTGCATTCTTCAAGGTGTTTCTATATGTAACTGCTTTCTTCAAGCTGTGTAGGCATTCTCACCTGTCTTTTCCGAGTTATGCTCCATCACTCATACACACTCAGTGTCCTTCACACGATTCTATTTAGGAAATCATCTCTGACTAAACGTTACCAGGGATGGTGTTCATTATTTGCAACAAATAAACTGAAATTTAAAAATAATCAGAAATGTAGTCAGTCGTCTAAAAAGTACTAACATCCAGAAACAGAAACCAGAAGAGTTTCTCAACTAATATCTTCTCTCTGTTTTTCTCTCTTCAGCCTGTCTCTCCTCCTTAGTACAATGACACTCAATGGGGCAGCCAGAAGAGCTTTGGGTATACACAGTCCAGCCAAGTCACAGTGATACACACAAGCTATTCTCCAATCCCAATTCAAAATACTCTGACCAATTCTACTCTGGCAAAAGGCCAGAGGATGTAAGAAAACATGATTGCTGGGATTCCCGCACTGTGACTACGTGGAGGAGAAGGTTCCACTCTGAGAGTAGGATAAACCACGTGGGTATGAAAGGGAACCCCCAAAAGTCTTAGAACTCATAATTCACAACATGCAGGACTATTCTTGAGACAACCCCCTCTTCAGATTAATCTTTATTCTAAACTGTTTCCTTGGCTAAATTCAGCTTTGTAATGTGTTCTCAACATTCCCGTCTGTAGAGCAGAGAAGACAGCTATTAATCACCTGTAATGATGACCACACATTAGAACGTTGGGTTACACTGAAAACACAGGAATAGTCCTTATTCTGAACATCAAAAATGAGATGAATAAGGATTTAATAAAAAAAATTTTTTTCACATCTATAGACACAGAATTTGAAGAACAAGGTGGTGTGGCTTGAGATCCTAGGTCTGTTATTTGTCTCCACCAGTATGACTTCATGTCTAATCTGTTCAAGTTTTTATTTTAAAGTTATAGCCGAATCTTAGGTAATCTTTGTCATAATTGTTTGGTCCAAAGGGGCCAAAATGTAGGTGGGACAATAATTATATTCTTGATTTTAATGAGGCTCTCAGGGAATCTGGTCCCAGTAGCCATGTGGTCTCCTGTAAATTCCTGCTTTGTAATTCCCCAAACATCCTTCTCTCACAGAGAACTAAAACCATGAATGCCTGCTTCTCACTTGCTCAGAATCTACCTGTATTCTCAAGACTTTCCATTCCTTGAGCTGAGGAGAAGCACTGACAGTTATGTAGAGGAGAAGGACACAGGAGAGCTACAGAACCAACCATCCCCAAGTAAGATCCCAGCAGAAGAAAGCTTGATTTCTGTTTAATAAGACATGAAGTTTTTATAGATCCCTGAGCAATGGTAGGAACTCTGTATCCATGAGTTAGGACTTGTGATAAAACCAATAGTAATCAGCCACTTCTCTTCTTTCTGTAGGCACGGCTAAGAACTTGGGGGTTGATATTACATGGGAAATATCAGCAGAGAAATCATCAGAGTTCAGCTGTGGATATGCCTGTGTATGTTCCCATGTTAAATATACAAAATAAGTACCAGTTCTGCCAGTAGGGATAGCACCAGGATTGAATGTTAGACATTGGGTGTACAGTTGAGATGGGCTGACTCTATCTTAGTAACACTAGTAACTGATTTGAAAATGTGGCTCAACCAGGAGTTTGACTTGTCACATTTTATCCTTGTGTGACTACAATTCTAAATTTGCTATTGTGCACTAACCTGGTTCCATGGCCATGACTCAGGCAAACCAGTCGAGTGTCTCTGAGTTCCTCCTCCTGGGACTCTCCAGGCAGCCCCAGCAGCAGCAGCTCCTCTTCGGGCTCTTCCTGAGCATGTACCTGGCCACAGTCCTGGGAAACTTACTCATCATCCTGGCTGTCAGCACAGACTCCCGTCTGCACACTCCCATGTACTTCTTCCTTAGCAACCTGTCCTTCGTGGACTTCTGCTTCTCCTCCACCACTGTCCCTAAAATGCTGACCAACCACATACTCAGAAGTCAGACCATCTCTGTCTCTGGGTGTCTGACCCAGATATACTTTTTCTTTGCGTTTGCTGACATGGACAATTTCCTTCTGGCTGTGATGGCCTATGACCGCTTTGTTGCTGTATGTCACCCCTTACATTACACAACAAAGATGACCCCTCAGCTCTGTGCTCTGATGCTTGCTGGGTCTTGGGTCATTGCCATTCTGAATGCTCTGTTGCATACTCTGCTGATGGCTCGACTCTCATTCTGTGCAGACAACGTAATCCCCCACTTCTATTGTGATGTGACTCCTCTCCTGAAGCTCTCCTGCTCTGACACATACCTCAATGAGATGATGATCCTTACTGAAGGAGGCCTGATAATGTTCACTCCATTTGCTTGCATCCTGGGTTCATATATTCATATCACCTGTGCTGTCCTGCGAATCCCCTCAACAAAGGGGAAATGGAAAGCCTTCTCCACCTGTGGCTCCCACCTGGCTGTGGTTTCCCTCTTCTATG
>NW_006408775.1:3298802-3311600 GCF_000296735.1 Chrysochloris asiatica
TAAATTAAAAAAAAAAAAAAGCTTGCATCTATTATCTGCATAGAGCAAGTTGTTAATGAGTCTTCCTCCAATCCTGATACCACGTTCTTCTTTATATAATCCAGCTTCTTGGATTTTTTGTTCAGCATACAGATGGAACAAGTATGGTGAAAGAATACCCTCTGATGCACACCTTCCCTGATTTTAAACCATTCAATATTTCTTTGTTCTGCTCAAATGACTGCCTCTTGATCTACGTACAGATTCCTCATGAGCACAATTAAGTGTTATGGAATACCCAATCTTTTCAATGTTATCCATAGCTTGTCATGATCCATACCGTTGAAAGCCTTTACATAATTGATAAAACACAGGTAAACTTTTTTCTGGTATTCTCTGATTCAATCATAATCCATCAGACATTAGCAATGATATCAGTCATTCTACATCTTTGTCTGAATCTCGCTTAAACATCTGACAGTTCCCTATCAATATAACATTGCAGCCATTTTGTATTATCTTCAGCAAAATTTCACTTTTATGTGATGTTAATGATATTGTCCAATGATATCTGTATGGTCAAAAATAGAGATCTCTTCCAATCAGTTGGCTGGGTGGGTATCTTGGAACAGATGACTGAGTTCCTGCAGTGCTGTATAAGATTGATGAAAATTTTCACTTTGTGTTCCATCAATTTCTGGAGTCTTGTTTTTTGCCAATGCCTTCAGTGCACTTTGGACTTGTTTCTTCAGTACCATTGACTCTTGACCATATGCTTGCTACCTCTTGAAATGGTTAAATGACCTTTTTTTTTTCTGGTACAGTGTTACTACATGATTAATGTGGAATATTTGAGGAAATAAACAAAAAACATAAAGAAGTAACTGAAGATCTTGCTTAGTCATACAATCAAGATACTACCTCCTTCAGAAAGTTCTGCATTAACATTTAAAAAAAATATATTGAACTCATTCAGCATACTCCATAGTTCGGTATCTATTTTTGTTATTTAACATTTGAGGTGAGTGCAGAGTTATGCTGCCCCTTCTATTTTGCCTTCCAGAAAGGTCTTGTGGCCTTCAGTTGTCAGCTCCCTCCAGAGTGGCTCTGCAGCAGATAGGGACCTCTTTCAAGGTCATGCCATTCCTTGGTGGCCAACAGTCAGTGAGTGATCAGGATACAGTTTACAGGTCCTGACATTTCAGCCTCACTGGGGACAATGCTGATGTACCACATCGTGTCCTGAGCTGCCCGCTGTGCTAACTGGTTGTGTGCATATGTGCAGCCTGCACTGGAGCCCCACTTTTCCCATCGCACCATACTGCTTCCACATGTACCGATCACTGTAACCATCTGGTACACAGCCACCAGAGCATGTGCTTTGGGAGAACCCAACCAGAGACAGACAACATTTTAATAACATTAGCAACAGTCTAACCAAAATTAAAAAACAAACATATAAAACCGAGCCATATATTACTTACTGCCTATAACTGTACCAGGTACTAGGTCCTAGTCATTTGCAGTATCACTAACTAGTCACTGAAAACATCATCTAGTATTTTGTTTAAAAATGTATTTTTGTAAAATACAACTATGCCACCTACTCATCTTACTTGATTTTTTTGTGAACTGACATTGTTTATCATTATTTTCTTTAAAAATTCATTTATTTATTATCAAAGTATTTATTAACTTTGCACACACTATTTTCTCCTTGTTTCCTGTCTTCTTGCTTCGTTTATTTTGTCACATCCTCCTTTATCATTCTCATATATGTCTTTTGTCCTCATAAGTTTCTTTCTTGGACTTCTTCCATCTCACTCTACAGCATCTCCTGGGCCTTTATTTTCTCCCATTTTAGGTAGCCAATATCTAAGTTGCCTGTCCCTATCAATCCTGTGTACAGAGAGGATAGGAATGATCATTAATGTGAAGATTCCTTCCCTTTCAGTTGTTATTTGGAGCTACTACATCCATTAAGTATAGGTCAAGTTGATCAAATTGTAGCAATTCACACTTGTTTCCTTTATCAAATATTTTTATCTTCCTCTAGTCGAGTTCTGATCATCAAGCCATCGAAGTTAGGCCAAATGGGTACTATCTGCAAGTTTGGCCATTCTTGCCTGTCTCCCCTCACTTCATATCAACTGGATGCTTCCCTCTCAGCTCTAGCCTTCTGTGGCTATGTCCTTGTCCATGGGCCCTGGGTCCCAGGTCTCACCACACTTCAGACCAACCAGCCCTTTCTCTTCTCTCTCTCATCTCCAGGTCGATGGGAGTCTATGGTACCTGGGTGAACTCAACCCATATCTTCATTGCTGCCTTTCTCCCACTTCTACTCACCAGTAGACCAATGTGATTGCCACAAGCTTATATGCCTGTTCATGTGCTCTTTTTAACTTTCAGTCTTGGAAGAGGGATTTGTCCTGAAGGGACTTGATTGCATGCTTTGATGGTTCCCATTTCATTTTAGATGACTTTCAATTTTCCAAGATTCATACTCTGACTTTCCATGTTCCAACTAAAAACCAACATTTGCAGCCTTTTTTTACATTTTGGATTGTGACTCATCAGCATCCTAAACCTTTAAGGGTCCTAAACCTTTGCTCCATTCTGTTGTTCAAAAGGTTTCCAGTGACTAACCATTTAGAAACACTCTGCCTCTCCTTCTGCCTACTGTGTCTTAGTCTGGGAGCTCCCTGAAATCTGTCCATAATGGGTAATTAAAGTACCAGTGACATAGCTTCCAGCAGCACAGCAACACACAAGTCACCACAGTATGACAATCTGACTGGCAGTGCTGGACTCCACTCCCTGAGCTCGTCAGTCATGACAGGATATGCGCTTCCTCTCCTGGTACCCTCGTCTTCCCACCTTACAGAGATTATCGCTTACACTATATGCTTTAAAGAATTAAGAAAGTTCTATAGCTTGCCCACATCTCAGTTGGAAATGTATGCATTAAGTCTATGCAGATGGGACACCTGAAGAAAAATAAACAAAACAAGTTTACACAAAGAATAAAGCAGTAACTCAAGTTTATGAGCTAAGAAAGCAATAAGAAAATTATTCTTGTACAGAAGTTCAAATCTGTAAATACAAACCCAGGTCAGCAAAATGATGAGATTTGAGGTCTAAGGGGATTCTGTTGGGATTTGTCTATACCAACATGGTTTCATCTACAAGTTCTGCCTTAGGAATTACATAATACTCTTTGTCATCAGTATTTGGTCCGAAGGGGCCGAAAAGTAGGTGGGACAATTACTCTGTTCTTGTCTCTAATGAGGCTCTCAGGGAATCTGGCCCCAGTGGTCATGGAGACTCCTGGAAATGCCTGCTCTGTGGTTCCCCCAATCAGCTTTCCTGTGCAGAGAGGTAAGACCAAGAACCACTACTTCTCATTTGCTCAGGACCTGCTCATACTTCTAGACTTCCCAACGCTCACCATAGAGAGAAACACTGGACAGAAACACAGAGGGGAAAAGGACATGGTAGCTATAGAGACCACCTCCCTTAGGTAAGAATACAGCAGAGGAGACGCCTTCATATTTCCTTATTATAACACAAGATTGTTTCAGGAACTTTTGCTGTTAACGCTTGAGGATCTAGGGAACAATACAGGAGTCCTGAATATATTTGCTTGATCTTGAGATAAATCCACTAATAGTCAGCTGTTGTTTTTTTGTTTTGTTTTGTTTTGTTGTTGTTGTTGTTTTAATCATTTTATTAACTACAAAGGTGTGAGGGAAAAGTAGCCCATTGGATTACAAGTTCAGTAATTCGAATCTACCAGCCATTCCATGGGAAAACCATAAGGTTTTCTGCTCCTGTAAAGATTGACAGCCTCTGAAACCCTACACAGGGTTGCTTTGAGTTGGAATTGACTTTATAGGCACACAACCATCCCCACACAACCACACCCCAAGATGTGAAGGAATGACAAGGGAATGTTAAAAGGGACACACCCAATCACAGAGATGAGCTCAAACAGATGAGTACATCTGTTTGATATTCTGTTTTATCACATCAAAAAGATGATTCAAGGCCAACCAGCATCATCTCAGATGGGGTAGAGCAGGGACTGGGGAAGATTCGGAGTGAGCATCCTGATAAAGTAAATAAGACCATGGCTGGAGCCTGATTTGTCCCATCTGAACCGTCAGTTCATAGATTTCGTCTCTGCATCTGTATCTAGAGCCATGATTGGGGCAAACCAATCGAGTGTCTCTGAGTTCCTCCTTCTGTGGCTCTCCAGGCAGCCCCAGCAACAGCAGCATCTGCTCTTCGGGCTCTTCCTAAGCACGTACCTGGTCACAGTCCTGGGAAACCTGCTCATCATCCTGGCCATCAGCACTGACTCCCGCCTGCACACCCCCATGTACTTCTTCCTCAGCAACCTGTCCTTCGTGGACGTCTGCTTCTCCTCCACCACAGTTCCCAAGATGCTGGCCAACTATATACTTGGAAGTCAGTCCATATCCCTTCCTGGGTGTCTGACACAGATATATTTTTTCATTGTATTTGCTGTCATGGACAATTTTCTTCTGTCTGTGATGTCCTATGACCGCTTTGTGGCTGTGTGCCACCCCTTACACTACACAACAAAGATGACCCTTCAGCTCTGTGCTCTGTTGGTTACTGGACCATGGGTCACTGCCAGTCTAGATGCTTTGCTGCACACCCTGATGGTAGCTCGACTTTCATTCTGTGCAGACAACACGATCCCCCACTTCTTCTGTGATGTGGCTCCTCTCCTGAAGCTCTCCTGCTCTGACACATACATCAATGAGATGCTGATTCTTTATATGGGGGTTCTCATAATTATGACCCCGTTGGTCTGCATCCTGGTTTCCTACATCTGCATCACGTGTGCTGTGCTGAGAGTCCCATCCACCAAGGGGAAATGGAAAGCCTTCTCCACCTGTGGCTCCCACCTGGCTGTGGTCTCCCTCTTCTATGGCACCATCATTGCTGTGTATCTCAACCCTTCATCCTCCCACTCAGCTGAAAAAGACACAGTAGCTACTGTGTTGTACACTGTGGTGACCCCCATGCTGAACCCTTTCATCTACAGCCTCAGGAACAAGGATATGAAAGAGGCCCTAAGAAAATTGATTGTCAGGAAAACAGGTTCTATGTGACAAAGGAACCATGGATTATTGATCACAGGAATAGAAATCTTTGCCAACTCACTATAATGTACCAATCTATTTATCAATGGCTGTAAGGAACTCATAACAATCTATTTATCAATGGCTGTAAGGAACTCATAACAATCTGTTTATCAATGGCTGTAAGGAACTCATAACAATCTGTTTATCAATGTTGGTAAGAAAGTTACACTTAAACATTTATAATAGATAGCTGTCAATGGACTCTGACTTACCTACAACTAGGCATAGAACTGTTTTCACTTACTGCTGTTGTTGTTAACTGCTGTCGAGTTGGTTCCAACTCATAGTGACCCTGTATAGGGTTTCCAAGGATCATCTGGTGAGTTTGAACCGCTGACCTTGAGGTTCAAACCGACCTTATGCTTGAGTGCTGATCCAACAGCACCACACTAGGCCTCCATAGTATAAAATATATGAGACAAACGTTAAGCATTTCCTTTCTAAGTGTTTAGTGTTAAAACCTCTAGCTAGTTAATGTTTTCTCACTTCCCTTTTGGAAATGCTCAGAATCTCAACCCAAACCTGTTGCTGGAGAGTGGATTCTGTTCAGAGACCCTGTAGGTCAAGGAGAGCTGGCCATAGGGTTTGCAAGGCTGAAAAACTTTATTAAAGCAGACTACAACATCTTTCTCCCATGAGTCAACCACAGGGTTTGAACTGTCGACCTTTTGGTTATCAATCAAGTGCTTAACCAATGTGCCACCAGGCCCCTGAATCAACAACCTCAACCACTGCCATTGAAGCCATGAAGACTCATAGTGACCGTCTGACACAGGAGAGCTGTTCTTTAGGCTGACTGAGACTGTAATGTGTGTGTGTGAGAGAGAGAGACAGAGACAGAGAGAGAGAGAGACTGCACATTTTTATGGGAGCAGACAACCTCATCTTTCTCCCATGTATCCACTGGTGGGTTTGAATCATGGATCTTGCAGTTGGCAGCCATGAACTTGGTTCCTGCACCACCAGGGTTTCTTGGACCTACAACCGTGGTGTTTAATTCTGGCTGCCTGTTAGTGTCATCTGGGAGCTTTACAATATACTGGTGCTGGGCTAAACCTGGAACAATTAAAGTTGACTCTCTGGGTGGGACCCAGGCATTGGTGTTCTTTCCTTTTTTGGTCCCTGAGGATTCTAATGACATTCTGAGGTGACACTCATGCTGCTTTGACTATCTCTGTGATTTCTCATTACGAAGTGAGCCTGGAAACCCTTAGAGCACATGACAGTCTTATGTGGAGACTGACAATACGGGGCAAGTTCTCTGTGGAACTTCCTGTGGGCCAGTGTTCCTGTGCTAAAACTAGTCCTTTGGCCATTATTCACATTCCTGCACCTCACAGAGAACCAGAAAACGACATCACACTTTTTAGTGTCTTATCGTGTGGGAGTAGATTCAGTATGGTGTTGTTAAGTGCTGTTGAGTGGCTTCTGATTCACAGCAACCTTGTTTAAAGTCTCTGAGGATCAGTTGGTGGATTTGAACTGCCAACCTTATGGTCAGTTTGTCCAGTGCTTATCTTGCAGCATCATGCTTTTTTTCCCCCCTTAGGAGTCCCTGGGTGGCACAAATGGGTTGAATGCTTGATTACTAGCTGGAAGGGTACAGTTTTAAAACCTTCCCCTGCAAATGTGCCCTGGAAGACAGCTTGGTCATCTGCTTCTGAAACGTCACAGTCTTGAATACTCAATGGAGCGGTTCTTTCTCACACCTGGGGTCACCAGGAGTCAGAACAACGTCAGCAGACACTAAGGACAACAGCAACAATGCAAATTTCTGTCTAAGAAATAGGTCAACATTTGCTAGTCCATCTGTCCAGCCTGCCTTGTAAGTCCCTTCTCTGCATCCTTTAGGATACAAGTCAATATTACCTCCTTGGTGAAGCCTTTGCTGAGTTCTCTCTCTGAAAATGTGACTCCCTCTCCTGGCTTCTCAGAAAGAAACTCCACTTTCAGTTACCACTCATGTGACACTGTCTCATGGGACACTCAGGTGCTTCCTCTCCTATTTCCCTAGAGACCGTGTTCACTTGGGTGGCTGATATGGATTGATTGTATCCCCTCAAAATACGTGATTTATCCCTAAACTCCTAGATCCATGGAAATAATCCTGTTGGTGAATATTACTTTGTTTGTATGTTAATGATATCATTATTAATACTGTAGTTGTTAAGTGCCAGCAAGACAATTCTGACTCATAGCGGCCCTGTATAGGGTCTCAGAGGAGCAGGAATGACTGGTAAGTTTGAACTGCCAACATTTTGGCTCAAACCGACCTTAGGGTTGAGCAGCACAACTCCAGGACTCCATTTACCAGTCTTCTTGCTGTTGTTGCTAAGTGTTTTTCAGTAAGTTCTGACTCACAGCGATCATGCATAGGGTTTCCGAGGAGTGGCTGGTGAGTTTGAACTGCCGACCTTGTGGTCCAGTGCTTTATCCCATAGCACCATACCAGGATAAGGGTGTGTTTTAAATCAATTACTTCTGAAGTGTTAAAAAAAAGCAGATAGGCACAGAGAAACCCACAAAAGCTCTGCCATGGAATTGATTCCCACTCAGAACAGTCCCATGGAGTCCCGGTGTGGTGCTGTAGGATAAGCACAGGACCACAAGGTGGCCTACCCTGGAGTTCAAACTCACTGGCCACTCCTTGGAAACCCTATAGAGGGTCTCTATGAGTCAGTACTGACTAGATGGCATTTAACAACAACAGTCCTATAGGAGAGAACAGAACTGCCTCTTGGGGTTTCTGAGATCATAAATCCTGGAAAAGGCAGCCTCATCTTTCTCCCTTAGAGTGGTTGATGGATCCAAACAGTTGACCTTGAGGTTAGCAGTCCAATATGTAACCCACTCTACCACCAGAGGTCCTTAGGCAGAAAAGGAAGCACAAACAGAGGGAAAGATATAGGCCACTGTGATGGTCACCAAGGAATGAGAGACGGAAGCTGGAAAGAATTAAGGACCTTCCCCTAGAGCAGATATAGAACGCCTTTCTCTAGAGCCGGTGCCCTGAATTCAGAGGTAGTCTTCAAAACAGCGAGAAAAGACATTTCTGTCCATTGACCTCACCCAGTTGTGGTAATTCTGTTAGAGCTATACTAAGGCAGATGCCCTGTGTATAGCTTGGCTCCTGACAAAGTGCATAAGCACCATGTTTATTGAGAATTGAATAAACATTGTCTTAGCTTAAAATGTAACATATTTAATTGAGCCAGAGGTTCTAAAAATTACATTTTGGGAATTAAAACTTGCATACTAAAAGAGATGAAAAAATATAAGGAAGAAAGTTTAAGTAACTGTCAAAAATATAAGAAAATGAATTTAAATAAAACTGATAGCAAATTATCTATACAATTTTGCATCCTCATTTTGCTACTTGCCAATTTCCATGCTATGAAACACATTAACGATGTGATTTTTATGACTGCGTGGTATTCCATGATATGGATGTAATGCAACTTATGTAGTGAACCCCAAGTTTGAGCAAATTCAATTTCTCACACCTGTACATTATGCTGTAGTACCATCTGATCATAGAACTCTGTCTCCATCCATGACCATTTCCAGAAATAACCAATGTGACTCATATCACCAGACAGAGCAAGGATTGGGTCATATTCCTTTCTTCTGTGATTTCCATCCAACCCATGGACTTTTATTCCCATACAGTCCCACATCTCTCTCTTGTTAATAGAAGACCCTGCAAGCCATGCCCAGGGAAAGCTTCATGAATGTAACATGCCCTTTTCTGGATTGTTATGGTTTGAATTGTTCCCACCCCCAAACGTGTTATAAATTCTAATCTCTGTACCTATGGTTACAATCCCATTTGAGAGTAGATTTTATGTTAATGATACAGTATTAGTGTAGGCTATGTATGTCTTAAATCAATCTCTTCTGAGATACAAGAAAGATTACATGAGCAAGTAGAGATGGAGAAAGTTAGAAGCCACAACACAACAAGATCACAAATGAATCAAGGAAAAGAAATTGAAGAGTTAAGGTCCTTCCCCAGAGCCAACAGATAGAGGAAGCCTTCCCCTATACCTGGTGCCCCGAATTCTGGCTTCTCGCCTCCTTAACTGTAAGACAATACATTTTGTTTGTCAGAGCTACTAACTTGTGGTATTTCTGTTATACCGGCACTAGATAGTTGAGACTCAGATAGTGCAAGTAGCCCTCTGTCCTTGTCATCCTTTGTAGCACGAGTTCTAATTGTTCAATAAAAAGAATCACTACCTGTGTTTTCTTGTGGTTTGGGCTTATCCTTCCATTCTCTAGGTGAATGGCAGGGACACATGACTTGGGAAAGGGGTTCTTGTCCTCAGTGTCAGGGGTTTTATTGTTTTGTATTATTTTTTAATAAAAGTTGTTCTGTAGTATCTGTTTCTGGTAAGTAATAAAACATTCAAGTTCAGATTCTATCTGGAGAAGAAAAGGGATGCCGCCATTCATTTTTATAATTGTTATAAATTTCTGAATTTAAAACTCAGTATGTAGTGGTTACGAATCGGGCTGTGAACCTCAAGGTCAGCAGTTTGAAATTACCAGCTGTTCCACAAGAGAAAGATGAGGCGTTCTGCTCCCGTAAAGGTTTATAGCCTTGGAAACCCTGTAGAGAGTTGCTATGAGTCAGAACAGGCTCCATGGCACACAGCCACCAGCCACCATGTCTTTAGTACAGAATATTTAGAAAATGCAGGCATTTATCAAAATGAAGCCTAAAGTTCTAAAAGGTGATCGTGCAATGAAATCTACATGAATAGCTTTTGTATTTCGAGCCAATCTTTTTCCTTTACACATATAATCTATATACTTATATGTATACATTTATACATTTCTATTTTATTAATATCAAGTGTTATATTCTACTTTTGAAGGTTTAATGTTTGTTATGCAATCTTTTATGGAGTCCTGGTGGTACAGTGGTTAAGGACTTGATCAATAACCAGAAGGTTGGCCATTTGAACCCACTCGCTGCTTGTTGGGAGAGAAAATGTGACAATGTACTCCAATAAAGATTACAGCTTTAGCGTCAAATGAAAATGGAAGCCCAACATACCTAAACTTATGGGCGGTAGCAAGGCAACATTGAGGGGAAATGTGCAGCAATCACTGTGCATGTGGAAAAAGAACAATGGCCTCAAATTAACAGTCTAACCTGACCGCTTCAGGACATAGAACAGAGTAGAATAAACTAAGCCCAAACCCACTTTGTTAAAAGATCAGAGAAGAAAGATATCAATTAACATAGAAAAATAATAGAATCATAAAATCAGAAATTGGATCTTCAAAAGGATTTATAAAATATACAGATTTTAAGCTAGAGAGAAAAAAGATAAAGGATGCAAATAATCAAAATAAGAAATGAAAGAGAGCATAAATAAATAGAATTATAGCACAATATTATGAACAACTATATGTTAACAAAACTGGATGAAATGTTCCAATTCTTAGACGTACACAGTTTACCCAAACTGACTCAAGGAAATAAAAAGTCTCAACAGGTTCACAAACCCTCTGTCCCCCACTCTCTCAATGTCCCCCCAAAAGTCCTAGACCAGATGCCTTCTCTGGGGATTTTGATAATTTAGAGAAGAATCGACATCAGTGCTTTTTAAATTTTGCTAAAAGACAGAGAAGGAATACTGCCTAATTTATTCATTAAAAATTTTTAATTTATTTATATAACAAAGTATTTGCCATTTCAACCATTTTTATCTGTACAATCCAGCTACACCAACCACACTCTCTGTGTTGCGCAACCATCACCACACGATCCAATTCCTAATCTATTGTTCTCTCTCTCCTTTTTTTTCTTCCCTGTCTCCCTCTTTCCTTTCCACTTTTTTTACATGTGTGAAAGTACCGAATGGTTTATACTAACGAGAAAATAAATATACATTGTTTTCCTCCCAGACCAAAAAAAGAGAGAGAGAGAGAGAAAAGGTAATTTCCTTTTTGATTTCTTCCCTTTCCTTTGTTTTCAAAGAACTTTTTATTTTGAATTGAGTAAGGTTTACAGAGCAGATCATCATTCCTACATTCAACAAATCATATCCTTTGCTTCATTACAATGACTGAAATCCCCTCTATGTACCATCAGTAAACAGTATTTACCTCTGTTTACTTTAACTCTTGTCTCCCTCTATCCTTATCTTTCCTCTGCCAACCCCCCTTATAGTATATTGCCTGTCCCATCACCCATGTCAGCATGTGTCTACCTTCTAGTCTGTGAATAATTTTCCTTGCCCCCAACCATCAAAGAATGTTTCTTTTATAAAGAATACCTACCTTTCCTTAACTTTTTACGTCAGGGTCTCATATAGTTTTTGTCTTTTTATGACTGACTAATCTCATTTAAAGGAGCTCTGGTAGCGTAGTGGTTACAAATCGGGGTGCAAACCTCAGGGTCAGCAGTTCAAAACTACCAGTTGTTCCATGGGAGAAAGATGAGGCTTTCTGCTCCCATAAAGATTTACAGCCTCAGAAACCCTGTACAGGGTTGCTATGAGTCGGAACCGACTCCATGGCCCATAACAACAACAACAACAATCTCACTTAGCATAATGTCCTTCGGGATCACCCATTTTGTGGGGTATTTTTCAGATTCATCATTATTCTTCAACATTGCATGCTGTTGTTAGGTACCATTGAGTCGGTACCGACCCATAGCGACCTTATGAAAAGCAGAGCAAAACACTGTGCGATCCTAGGCCAACCTCACTACTGTTGCCACACTTTGAGCCCATTACATTTAGGGAATACAACATTGCATTGTTGTTGTTAGGTGCCATTGAGTTGGTACTGACCCATAGCGACCCCATGCACAGCAGAACTAAACACTGCCCAATCCTGGGCCAACCTCACTACTGTTGCCACGCTTGAGTCCATCAATGCTGCCACTTGGCCAATCCATCTCGTTGAGAGTCTTCCTCTTTTTCGCTGACCCTCCACCTTACCAAACATGATATCCTTCTCCAGCAACTGATCCCTCCTGACAATATGTCCAAAGTATGAGAGACAAAGTTTGGCCATCTTGGCCTCTAAGGAGCACTCTGGCTGCACTTCTTCCAAAACGGTTCTATTGGTTCTTTTGGCAGCCCATGGCAATTTTAGTATTCTCCTCCAACACCATAACTCAAAGGCAGCAATTCTTCTCCAGTCTTCCTTATTCACTGCCCAGCTTTCACATGCATATGAGGTTATTGAAAATACCACGGCTTGAGTCAGGCACACCTTAGTCCTCAAGCTGACATCTTCGTTCCTTAACACTTTAAGAAGGTCTTGTGTGGCAGATTTGCCTATTGCAATACATCATTTGATTTCTTGACTGCTGCTTCCATGAGTGATGATAGTTGATCCAAGAAGAATGAAGTCCTTGACAACTTCAATCTTTTCTCCGTGGATAAGAATGTTATTTATTGGTCCAGTGGTGAGGATTTTTGTTTTCTTTACATTGAGATCTAACCCATACCGAAGGCTGTGCCCTTTGATCTTCATCAGTAAGTGTTTTAAGTCCTCTTCACTTTCAGCAAGCAAGGTTGTATCATCTACATATTGCAGGTTGTTAATGAGTCTTCCTCCAATCCTGATGCCATGTTTTTCTTCATAGAACCCAGCTCCTCGGATTATTTGCTCA
>NW_006408775.1:3313210-3319627 GCF_000296735.1 Chrysochloris asiatica
GGGGGGGAGCAGACCTGTGGGGTGTATCCTGTGGGTACCCTGTTGGGTTATAGGATGATACATGGAGAGGATTGTAATCATTGCAATGAAATGAAATAAGATAGGAAGAGTGTAAACAGATGTTCTCCCATGTAAACCTCACAAGAAAAACTTAAAAAAAAAATTTTTTTTTCAATGAATAAGTCTTCTTTTTGTTGTTGTTGTTGTTAGGTGCCACAGAGTTGGTACCAATTCATAACAACTCTATGGGCTGCTAATCTCTTGGTCAGCAGTTTGAAACTACCAGCTGTTTTGCAGGAGAAAGATGAGGCTTTCTGCTCCCGTAAAGATTTACAGCCTCGGAAACTCTATGCAGGGTCGCTATGAGTCGGAACCGACTCTACTGCACATAACAACAACAACTATGAACAATAAAATGGAACACTGCCTGGTGCTGTGTCATCCTCACAATTGTTACTATATTTGATTTTCAATGACTCTCCACTTTATCATGCACAATATCCTGTCTCAGGGATGGGTTCCTCCTGATAACCTGTCTCAAGTATAAACTTGCATATGAGCAATTGATGGTCTGTTTCACAGTCTGCTCCAACCTCATATGGGCTGAAGACATTGAGCTTTTATACTGTCTATTCCCACAGATGTAGTCACTTTGATTCCTGTGTATTCCATCTGGTGAGGCCCATGTATAAACTCACTTTTTATGTTGTTTCAAAATGGTATTTGCAATGACTAAGTCATTGGTCTTGCAAAATTCTATCATGTGATTTCCAGCATCGTTTCTATCACCAAGGCTGCATTTTCCAAGTACTGATCCTTCCTGTTATTTCCAACCTTCACATTTCAAACACCAGTAATTTTCAATACATCTTGATTGCACGTTTGATCAATTTCAGACTTAAGAAGTTAGTGGTTGGTGCATAAATTTGAATAGCAGTGATATAAAAGGCTCTTCCTTGTAGGCATATGGATATTATCCTATTACACAGCATTATAATTTAAGATAGACTTGAAATGCTCTTTTGATGGTGAATGCAACACAGTTCCGACTCAATTTGTAGTTTCTGGCAGAGTAAACCATATGATTGATTCAAACTGGCCAATTCCTGTCATTTTTAGCTCATTAATGCCTGGGATGTCAATATTGATTCATTCCATTTCATTTTTGACAACGTCCAATTTTCCTAGATTCATAGACTCTAAGTTCCTCCTTCCAATTACTAATGGATGCTTGTAGCTATTTCTTCTCAATTTGAATTGTTCCCCATCAGTATATGAAGGTCCCTAAAGCTCTGATGTGGTGCTGTGGACTAATGTGTCAGACTGCAAAGTCATTTGAACTCCAAGGTCGATGGTTCAAGCTCATCAGCTACTTCTTGGAAACCCTATACAGGGTCACTATGGGTCAGAATCGACTGGACGGCACTTAACAAAAACAACAACAAAGCTTTGCTCCATCCATATCATTACTTTGAGGAGCCAACTCTTCCCCACTCATATTTTGAGTGCCTTCCAACTCCAGGGGATCACCATCTGGCAGCATATCAGACAGTGTGCTATTGGTAATCATAAGATTTTCTGTGGTCAACCATTCAGAAGTGGTCCACCTCTCCTTCTCCCTAATCTGTCTCAGTCTGGGAGCTCTGCTGAAAAGTGTCAAGCATGGGTGACCCTCCTGGTATTTAAAATACCAGTGGCATGGCTTCCACCATGACAGAAACAATGAAGCCACCACAATTAGACAAGTTGACTGATGAGTGATACACTTCAAGCTCTGGAGTTCATAAATCATGACATGCATTGCTCTTCCTGATGTCTTTATGTCTTCTCCCCTTCTGCATTATAAAGAGATTCTCTTTCATAATACATGCTTTAAAGGATTAAGAATAGCCCATCGCATCCTAACTTGAAAACAGATCAGTAATCCTGTGCAGATGACCAGACCTGAAGAAAACAAATCACACCTAAGAAAGTAAGACGCAAATTATCCATGATCTAAATCACTAAGCGTAATACCAAATCAACAACGGGATTTGGTCCAAGGGGACTTGTCTGTACCAGGATGGTTTCATCTTCAAGTTCTGGCTTAGGAGTTACATAACACTCTTTGCCATCAGTGTTTGGTCCAAAGGACCCAAAAGATAGGGGCAACAATTACTCTCTTCTTGTCTCTAATGAGGCTCTCTGGGATTCTGACCCCAATGGTCATGGAAACTCCTGTAAAAGCCTGCTCTGTGATTCCCCCAAGCATCTTTACTGCACAAAGAGCTAAGACCATGAATCCCTACTCCTCATTTTCTCAGGAACTTCGCATATTTCCAAGATTTTTTAATCCTCACCACAGAGAGAAGAATCAGGCAATCATCCAGAGGTGAAGAACACATGACTGCTACAGAACTAGCCTTCCCCTGGTAAGATTACAGCAGAGAAGCCTTCTTGATCTTTGTCTTTTGCAACTTCTGCTGTGAAACCTTGCAGATCTTGGGAGCATTAACAGGAGTTCTGAATCTATTAACTAGATTTTGAGATAAACCCAGTAATAATGAGCTGTGTTTTGTTTTGTTTTTTTGTCTTTTATGAGCTATTTAAGGAAAAAAATGACTAGGAAATGTTAAAAGGGTCATACACAATCATAGAGATGAAATGAGTATGTCTGTGTGTGCTTTATATTATGTTTTATAAAATCAAAAGGATGACTCTAGTGGGACCTGCATCATCTACTATAGGGAGCCAGAAGGCATATAGGGACTTGAAGAGATTCTGACCAAGCAACTCTGAGAAAATAAATAAGACCATGGCTGGAGCCTGATTTGTCCCATCTGAACACTAAGTTTCTAGGTGTCTGCTCTGTGTTTCTCTTCTCTGCATCTGTTACTCAGCCCATGAGTGGGGCAAACCAGTCGAGCGTCTCTGAGTTCCTCCTCCTGGGACTCTCCAGGCAGCCCCAGCAGCAGCAGCTCCTCTTTGGGCTCTTCCTGAGCATGTACCTGATCACAGTCCTGGGAAACCTGCTCATCATCCTGGCCATCAGCACTGACTCCCACCTGCACACCCCCATGTACTTCTTTCTGAGCAACCTGTCCTTCATGGATGTCTGCTTCTCCTCCACCACTGTCCCCAAAATACTGGCCAATCATATACTTGGAAGTCAGTCCATTTCCTTCTCTGGATGTCTCACACAGCTGTATTTTTTCGTTGTGTTTGGGGACATGGACAGTTTCCTCCTGGCTGTGATGGCCTATGATCGCTTTGTTGCTGTATGCCACCCCTTACACTACACAACAAAGATGACCCCTCAGCTCTGTGCCTTGCTAGTCAGTGGGTCTTGGGTCATTGCCAATCTGAATTCTCTGTTGCATATCCTGCTGATGGCTCGACTCTCCTTCTGTGCAGACAACAGGATCCCCCACTTCTTTTGTGATGTAACTGCTCTCCTGAAGCTCTCCTGCTCTGACACACACCTCAATGAGATGATGCTTCTTACTGAGGGGGCCCTTACAGTGATCACCCCATTTGTCTGCATCCTGGTTTCTTACATTTGCATCACTTGTGCTGTCCTGAGAGTCCCATCCACAAAGGGAAAATGGAAAGCCTTCTCCACCTGTGGCTCCCACCTGGCTGTGGTTTCCCTCTTCTATGGCACCATCATTGCCGTGTATTTCAACCCTGCATCCTCCCACTCAGCTGAGGAAGACACTGCAGCTACTGTGTTGTACACTGTGGTGACCCCCATGATGAACCCTTTCATCTACAGCCTCAGGAACAAGGATATGAAAGGGGCTCTAAGAAAAGTGATTGGCAGAAAAAAGCTTTCTACCAGATGCAGACATCAAAATTAAATCTCATTCGTAAACTAAACTCTCTTTCACCCATTGAGTGTAAGGTTGTAATTGTTTCGTTAAACCACCTGCAATCATGTTACTGGTCGGGGCACATGGAAAGGTACTGATACTTATTCATGAGTAGCCTGGATTTCACCTGCAATCCTCCTGGATATGCCTTGTACTGAGACCTTGTTTTGATTATTAGTCTGTGAACTATTTTACAACCAAAGTTTTCTTTTTAATGTGATCTCTTTGAAAAGACACATACTGAAGTGTTTTTTGAATTTTAGAAGCACCTGGGAAGTTCTTAAAAGAGTCTGAAGTGCATTCCCCGCACTGAGCGAATAAATCATACTCTCTAGAGTGTGTCAGACAGACACAGAGAGATTAAAGACAATCTCAGGTGACTCTGATGTGCAGTCAGGGGTGAGAATCACTAGTTTACCACGTATTCCTATTCATGTCCTCTGTGACGGGCAACCAGAAAGGCGGGACTTCAAACACTCTTACAAATTCATTTTGAGAATCTGGAGGTTCATGGCATTTCCGATCAGAAGTGTACTGGTAGACACTGTGGCCCCGAGCACCAATAGGTGAGAAACGCACCCTACACGGAGTTGCTAGGAGTCAGAACCAGTTCAAGGGCACCTGAGAACAACAACGACATCTGAAAAATTCTATTCATAAATCTCTTAAGTGGCAAGATTACAGTTGTTTTCATTTTATCCCTTATGAGTTTTTGTACTTCCAATGTATGTTCTATTTTAAGACTCCTCAAATTAAAGTTAGGCAATATTCATCCATTCATTCTTTATCTTTTTCTTTTTCATTCTAAAATGACTGTTGATCTAATGGAGGAGCACTACCGAGCACTAGAGATCCAAGGAGGGGAGTAAGGTGAAAGGCAGATAATCATAGTACAGTGTGCAATTAACTAAAAAAACAGGACTGTGCATTCCAGAAGATCAAGACAGGAAGGCTTCAGAGAGGAGGTCCTTGGTCCTTGGAGGCCTTGGGTGAGGAAGAGGTTGCAATCCTGAAGGAAACAAGGGAGGTTGATCTGGGAAAAGGAAATAGCAAATATTTATTTCCCTGATTCCAAAGACGTGATTCCAACTAGGTCTGCCACCCACAGTGAGAAAGCCAAGGCTGATTGTCAAGAAAGGATATAATGAAAACAACTGCAACCTCACCATTTAAAGAGATTCATGATAGAATTTTTCAAAAGTTGTTGTTGTCAAGTGTCCTTGAATTGGTTCTGACTCATGACAACTCTGTATATGATGTTTAAGGAGGGGCTGGTAGGATTGACCCACTGATCTTGTAGTCCAGTGCTTATCCTACTATAATGTATATAAAAATGATAACAAATACCTAGTGCCCATTTTTCTTTTGTTTAATTTGTCTTTAATATCTTTTTTTTGAATTGAATATGGTGTTGTTAGGTACCATCAAGTCAGTTCCAATTCATAGTGACACTACGTACAACAGAGTGACGTAGTGCCAGTCAGGACTTGTGCCTCCTGATACCACGACCAAAGTACATGAAACCAAATTTTGCCATCCTCACTTCTAGAGATCACTCTGGCTGTGCTTCTTCCAACACAGATTTGTTCATTCCTCTGGCAATCCATGCGCTATTCAATGTTCTTTGCCAACACCATAATTCAAAGGAATAAAGTCGTCAGTCTTCTTTATGTTTTGTGAAGCTTTCACATGCATATGAATTGCCTGAATATACCATGGCTTCTGTCAGGTGCATCTTAGTCTTCAAAGGGACATTTTTGCTTTTTAATACACTAAAAAGATCTCTTGCAGCAGGTTTGCTCAGTACAGCACACCATCTGATTCCTTGACTGCTGCTTCCATGAGTGCTGATTGTGGATCCAAGTAAAATGAAATCCTTAGTCATTTCCATCTTTTCTCCACTTATCATAGATAGATGGATATTTATTGGCCCAGTTTCTCTTTGTTTGTTTGTTTTTGTCCAGATTTTTGTTTTCTTAATCAAAAATACAAATGTTCAAAATCCAGAGGCTGCAGTCTTTGATCTTCATCAGCAAGCGCTATAAGTCCTGTTCACTATCAGCAAGTAGACAGTATCATCTGCATATCACAGCTTGTTAGTGAGTCTTCCTCCAATCCTGATGCCACATTCTTCTTCATATGACCCAGTTTCTCAGTTTCTTTCCTCAGCATGCATGTGGAATAAGTACAGTGAAAGGATAAAGCCCTGACACACACCTTTTCAGATTTGAAACCTCACACTATCAACCCTTTTCTGTTAGAATGACTGCCTCCTGGTCTACAAACAGAGTCCACATATGCACAGTTAAGTGTTCTGGAATTTAAATTTTTCACAATGTTATCTATGTTGTTATTGTTGTGAAGTGCCGTCAAGTCAGTCCAACCCATAGTGACCCTGTGTAGGTTTCCAAGGAGCAGCTAGTGAGCTTAAACCGCCGACCTTTCAGTTCAGACGGCTTTGCAGTCTGGCACATTAACCCACAGCGCATAGTCAATAAAGCATAGGTAAACATCCTTCTGATATTCTCTGCTTTCAGCCAAGATCCATCGGACATCTGCAATGATA
>NW_006408775.1:3319954-3347910 GCF_000296735.1 Chrysochloris asiatica
TATATATATTTGTGTCATGGCTCTTATTTCTTGAGGATATATACCAAGAAGAAGGATAGCTGGGTCAGGCAGTATTTCTATTTTCAACGTTTTGAGGAAGCACCATACATACCATTTTCTTCAGTGGTTGAGCCATTTTACAATCTCACCAGCAATGTAGAAAAGGCCCAGTCTCTCCATACTCTCACCAACATTTGTTGATTTCTGTTTTCTTGAACTTTGCTATAAATGCTGGGGTGAGATGATATCTCATTGTTGGTTTGATTTGCATCTCTCTAATGTCTAATGTAGAGTCCTGGTGTGGTACTGTGGACTGCAAAATCATTTGAACCTCAAGGTCAGAAGTTCAAGCTCACTAGTCGCTCCTTGGAAACCCTGTACAGGGTCACTATGGGTTGGAACTGACTCGAAGGCACTTAACAACAACAACAAGAATGGCTAATGAACAAGAACATTTCTTCATATGTTTGTTGGCTCTCTGAATGTTTTCAGTTATGAAGTGTATGTTCATGTCCTCAGCCCATTTTTAATTGGATTATTTGTCTTTTTCTTGCAAAGGTATTGTAATTTTCTAGACGTTTTAGAGATTAGTTCTTGTCATATGTGTCACTGCAAAAGAAATTTTCACAGTCTATGGGCTTTCTTTTTACTGTCTAGTGAAATCTTTTGATGCACATATATATCTAACTTTTAGGAAGACAAATCATCTATTTTGTCTTCTACTGTTTGTGTGTTTTTAGTTGTTTGACAGTATATTTATGCCATGTATTAGATCTTCTAAGTTTGTCCCATATTTATTCAATCTGTATGCTGAGAAAATAATCTCAGCTGGTTTATATGAAGAAAACCGTAGCATCAGGATTGGAGGAAGACTCATTAACAACCTGCGATATGCAGATGAAACAACATTGCTTGCTGAAAGCAAAGAGAATTTAAAATATTGATGAAGATTAAAGACCACAGCCTTTGGTATGGGTTGCATCTCAATGTAAAGAAAACAAAAATCCTCATCACCGGACCAAGAAACAACATCCATATAAATGGAGAAAATATTGAAGTTGTCAGACTTCATTTTGCTTGGATCAACTACCAACACTCATGGAAATAGCACTCAAGAAATTAAATGATGTATTGCACTAGGCAAATCAGTTGCCCAAGACCTCTTTAAAGTGTCGAAGAGCAAAGATGTCAATTTGAGGACTAAGGTGAGCCTGAAGCAAGCCATGGTCTTTTCAATCATTTCATATGCATATGAAAGGTGGATAGTGAATAAGGAAGACCATAGAAGAATTGCATTTGACTTATGGTGTTGCAGGAGAATATTAGAAATACCACACCCTTCCGTTAAAGAACAAACAGATCTGTGTTAGAAAAAATACAGCAAGAGTGCTCCTTGGAAGCCAGGATGGCCAAACTTTGTCATACTTGGGATATATTATCAGGAGCGACAAGTCCCTGGAGAAGGATATCATGTTTGGTAAAGTGGAGGGTCGGAGAAAAAGAGGATGACACCCCCTCCCCCCGATGAGATGGATTGGCACAGTGGGGGCAGTGGATGGGCTCAGGCTTAGCAACAATTGTGTGGTTGGCCCATGACCGGGCAGTGTTTCATTCTGTTGTGCATAGAGTCACTATTAGTAAGTACTGACTGGATGGCACCTAACTACTACTATAGTTCGTGATTTTACATTTAGATCTTTAATGCACTTTGAGTTTGTTTTTTATAGGGTGTGAGGTATGGTTCTTGTTTCATTCTTCTACAAATGGATTTCCAGGAAGAGAATGTCTCTCCCCAATTTAATGTGTTTGGGTCCTTTCTCAAAGATCACCTGACTATATGAGGATAAACTTATCCTGGGTTCTCAATTCTGTTCCATTGATCTATGCATCTCTCATTGAACCAGTGCCAGACTGTTTGACTACTATGGCTGTGGTGGAGATTTTGAGATCAGGGAGTGAGAGAACTTTGTTCTTCTTCTTAAGCAATGCTTTGCTTATCTGGGTCTCTTTCCCACATAAAGTTAGTGATCAGTTTTTCCATCTCTTTAAAGAATGACACTAGATTCTGGGCTGTGATTGGATTATATCTATTGATTGCTTTGGGTAGCAATGACATTTTCACAATGTTAAGTCTTCCTATCCACGAGCATACTATATTCTTCCAGTTTTGTAAGTCTCTTGGTTTCTTGTTGTAATGTTTTGTAGTTTTCTTCAAGTCTTTCGTTTCTCTGGTTAGATGTATTCCTAAATACTCACTTAGGTGTCTATTGTAAATGGTATTATTTTCCTGATTTCCTTTTCAGAGCTATCTTTATTAGTGTAGAGGACTCCAACTGATTTTTTCCCCCAATATTGATCTTGTATCCTGCCACTTTGCACAATCATTCAATTAATTCCAATAATTTTCTTGCAGATTCTTTGGGATTTTCTGTGTATAGAATCATATCATCTACAAATAGAGTTTTACTTTTTCTTTGCCAATTTGGAAGCCTTTAATTTGCCTTTCTTGCCTTACAGCACAATATTGAGTAGGAGTGGTAAGAAGAGACATCCTTATCTGGTTCCTGTTCACAAAGGGAATGACTTCAATTTCTCTCCACTGAGACTAATGTTGGCTGTTGGATTTGTATATATGCCCTGCAACTGTTTTTGAATTATCTTTGGCAAAATTTTAATTGCATGTGATACTGATAATATTGTTCCATGATTTCTTCATGCCATTGGGTCATCTCTCTTTGGAATGGAAACAACTATGGATCTCTTCCAATCATTTGGTCAGGTAGCTGTCTTCCAAATAACTTGGCATGGATGATAACGTGCTCCTCTAGCACTTCATCATTCTGTTGAAACATTTATAGTACCCATTTGACCTAGCTTTGATGATCAGGACATGAATAGAGGAAGAAATTTGATAAAGGAAACAAGTGTAAAGTGCTACAGTTTGATGAACTTGGCCTATACTTATGGTCTAGCCCTCTGTAGCTAGGTCCTTGTCCATGGGCTTAAGAGTCTTCAGGTCTCACCACACTTCAGACCAATCAGCCAAACTTCTCTCTTTTATCTCCAGGTCAATGGAAGTCTACAGAACATGGTTGGGCTCAGTCCATATCTTCATTGCTGCCTTCCCCTTTCTTCCACTCACCAGTAGAAAAAACATGGTCACCAGCAAGCTTACATAACTGCTCGTGTGTTCCTTTTGAGTTTCTGCCTTAGAGGGTGTCTTTCACTTTATTTTGATGCTTCCTATGTCATTCAATATTTTGTCTATGTTGTT
Organism: Chrysochloris asiatica; assembly: GCF_000296735.1. Taxonomy (NCBI): domain Eukaryota; kingdom Metazoa; phylum Chordata; class Mammalia; order Afrosoricida; family Chrysochloridae; genus Chrysochloris; species Chrysochloris asiatica. Next base: position 3,323,229 of record NW_006408775.1, read on the forward strand.
GATATTAGGTGCCACCAAGTCCATTCTGACTTATAGTAACCTATGGACAACAGAATGAAATACTGTACAGTCCTCTCCATCCTTACAATTGTTGATATATTTGAGTCTATTGCTGCAGCCACTGTGACAATCCATTGTGAGTTTTCCTCTTTTTCACTGGCTCTCCATTTAACCAAGCATGATGTCCTTCTCCAGTGATTGGTCCCTCTTACCAAACGTCCAAAGGATTCTATTTTGCTCCTTTTTGTTGTTGTTGTTAAGTGCTGTTGAGTCAATTCTGACCCATAGTAACTCTGTATAGGATTTCCAAAGAGCAGCTGTTGAGCTTGAACCACTGACCTTGCAGTTCAAACTGACTCTGCAGTCCAGCACATTAACCCACAATGTCACATCTTTAATATTACAATTTGAGACCTGAATTTTTTCTTCAGTTATTTCAACTTAAGAAATACTGAGCATGTTTATTCCATTTGATTTTTTAAGTACAGGTCTTTGCACATTTCATTATAAGAGTTTACTTTGTCTTCTTGGGCTGTCCAGTGAAGATCACCTCTTATATCATCATTTTTTTCCATTTGCTTTTGCTTCTTTACACTCAAGAGCATGTCTTCTGATACCATTTGGTCTTTCTTTCTTTCTTGTCTTTTAAGTTACTTTTCGCTTTCTTCATGAATGATGTTCTTGAAGTCAACCAACACCTCTTCTGGTCTTTGATCGTTAGTGTCTAATGTATTAAATCTGTTCTTGAGATGATCTCTAAAATCAGAGATATACTTAAGACCCTATTTTGGTTCTTGTGGCCTTGTAATTTTCTTCAGCTGGAACCTGAACTTGCATATGAGCAACTGATGGTCTATTACCCAGTCAACCCCTGGCCTTGTTTTGGCTGATGATTGAGCTTTTCCATTGTTCCTTCCCACAGATATAGTCTATTTGATTCCTGTGTATTCTGATGAGGTCCACCTGTATCGGTGCCATTTATGTTGTTGAAAAGATGTATTTGAAGTGAATAAGTCATTGTTGTTATTAAGTGCTGTAGAGTTGCTTCTGACTCAGAAACCTTACATAGGGTTTCCAGGAGTGGCTGGTGAATTTGAGCCACCAATCTAACAGTCCACTGCTTATCCTACAACACCACACCAGGACTCCAATCAACTTGACAACAGGAGCTAGAAAGAGAAGAGTAATCTAACCCTAAACTAACCAGAAGAAAGGAAATAACAGTCATCAGAGAAGAAATAGATAAAATCTAAAACCGAAAAACAATAGAGAGAATCAATAAAACCACAAGTTGGAACTTTGAAAGGATCAATAAAATAGACAAAATTTTAGTTAGTTTGAAAATATAAGAGAAAGAAAAAAGATAAAAGATGCAAATAATAAAAAAGAAGTGAAGGAGGGACATTAAAACTTACTACACAGCAATGAAGAGAATTATGACAAAATTATACACAAATGAATGACAACAGATTAGATAACCTAGATGAAATGGACAAATTCTTGAAAGTTTACCAACTACCCAAACTGACTCAAGAAGAAATAGAAAGTCTCTATAACCCATGTCTTAGACCAGGTTTTCTAGAGAAGCAAGCCCAATGAAGCATGTATATGTGTGTGTGTGTGTGTATGTATATGTGGATAGATAGATAGATAGACAGATAGATAGACAGACAGATAGATAGAAAGAGAAAAGTTTGTTATTAAGGAAATGGCTTAGTTCCAGGTCCCCAGGAAAACTGAGAGAGAAAACCTTCCCCACATGTCCATTATATTGCACACTCCCAAGGAAGCATCCTTTCAATTGACTGGCTGTTCATAGCTACTCATCAGAATTAACTATGCTTGTATTAGGTTTCATCAACATGGGAATTAGCACATATTAACTGCTAAACCATAGGGATTTTGGCCTAATCAAGTTGACACAGGATGCTAACTATTACAACTCATAACAAGTGAAGAGATCAAACCAATGATCAAACCCACTCTTCCTTCTTTGACAATCCTTTGAATTTTGACCTCTGGTAAATTCTGCCCTTTTGATTTTGAATGGTTGACGATTCTATGGTGTACCTACCTCATTACTGTTGTTGTTCCTATCTATTGTTTGACTGAAAATTGAGCCATGGGGTTAAGTTCAATTCCAGATCTGAAGGGTGATAGATGGCCATAATCTCCAGGTTCCACCAGTCTCTATCTGGCTAATAAGCCTGGTCCTGTTTATGACTTAGAGTTTAGTTCCACATTTGATCCCTTTTTATCCAGAACCTTCTAATATCATCTTTTTCAGAGCAGCGGGTAGTGATAGCTGTGTACCACCTGTTCTTTAGGTCTCAGAAGTTCATGGAGACAGAAGTTCATGTTGACATTGGTCCCTTTAAAGGTGATTTCTAACCAGTTACATCAGAACACTCTGCTACTTGTAACTCTTGTAAATTCTACTTTGAGGAGACAGCTCTTCCCCCGTCATATCTTCAGTGCCTTCCAAACTAAGAGGCTCATCTTCTGGTACTATATCTGACAATGTTCCGCTGCTATTCATATGGTTTCAATCTCTACACATTCAGAAGTAGTCTGATTCTCTTCCTTCCTAGTCTGAAGCTCTGCTGAAACCTGGCTACTACAGGCAACCCTGCTGGTATTTAAAATACCAGCAGCATAACGTCTAGAATCACAGCAATACACAAGCTGATAAACAAATAGTGGAGTGAGATTCTAGTAGGTGAGAAAACATCTAATTCCAATCTTACAACTAGAAAGAGTAGTCTACAATGACATCCTCCATACCCTATCCACTGTTTAAAAGTCAAACAAACAAAACTTTGAATATAAAATTAATGCATGCTTGTTGGGAGATAACTTTCCATGGGCTTGCTTTTCTGTAGGTATTTGTTGTTGAAAATGTGCACAGCAAAACATACACCAATTCAACAGTTCAACATGTACAACATAGAAAGGGGATTACATTATTTGAATTGTGCAGCTATTCTCACTCTCCTTTTCCAATTTGTTCCTGCCCCAGGAACATAAAATTACTTCTTCCTAAGCTTCCTATGTAACCTTTTGAGTTCCTGTTAAGAATTTCATTCCACATAGTAAATTCTTTGCTTTTCTGAATATTTTGCTAATAGAGGCCCCTACAACCTTTGCTCCTATCTCTTTGAGGATGTTTGTACAGCACACAGACTTGGAGATAGAAGTGGGGAAGAGTTGGCTCCTCAAAGTAATGACATGGATGGAGCAAAGTTTTGTTGTTGTTGTTATTAAGTGCCGTCCAGTCGATTCCGACCCATAGCGATCCTGTATAGGGTTTCCAAGAAGTAGCTGGTGAGCTTGAATCATTGACCTTGGAGTTCAAATGACTTTGTAGTCTGACACATTAGCCCACAGCACCACATCAGAGCTTTAGGGACCTTCATATACTGATGGGGAACAATTCAAATTGAGAAGATATAGCTACAAGCATCCATTAGTAATTGGAAGGAGGAACTTACAGTCTATGAATGTAGGAAAATTGGACGTTGGATTAAGGACCTAAATGTGAATCCCAGAATTATGAAGGCCATCAATGAAAAAACAGGGACAAATGTGAGGGCACTAATTCAGGGAATACACAGACTACAAAACGTTTTGGAAACCACACAAACAAAAATAGACAAAATAGATGAGTGGGACATACTAAAAATTAAAAACTTATGTGCATCAAAAGACTTCACCAGAAGAGTAAAAAGGGAACCCACAGAATGGGAAAAAATCTTTTGTAATGACACATCACAGACAAGGGACTCATTTCTAAAATATATAGGAAACTACAACACCTCTACAAGAAAAAGACAAATAACCCAATTAAAAATGGGCACAAGACATGAACAGACACTTCACCATTTCACTTTTGACAACTTTCTACAGCAAAGGTCACTTTAGTGGTAGCATCCTACGTCCAATGACATCTGCATCCAAACCACAGGCTGTCACCCAGAGCACTTGGTGGCAGCAGCATCGATGTCCTCAAGAGCTGGTTCTGAGTCAGGAGGTGGGCACTGACATAGGATGAGTAGCATTCTAAGCCTGACTATCCAGCCTCCTGGTGATTTTGAAAGGCACTAATATACTTTTTTAATTTAACTGGCTTCCCACATACTGACTCTCATTATGTGATCTTTACAATACTTAAAATTCTAAAATCCAGTTATTTTTACATAAATAACATGAATGCTGAGTTTTGAGACAAGAGTAATGCTGGCTGTGCTAGAAGAAAAAAGATTTCCAGCATCATTTCTATCACCAAGGCTGTATTTTCCAAGTACTGATCCTTCCTGTTATTTCCAACCTTCACATTTCAAACACCAGTAATTTTCAATACATCTTGATTGCACGTTTGATCAATTTCAGACTGAAGAAGTTAGTGGTTGGTGCATAAATTTGAATAGCAGTGATATAAACGGCTCTTCCTTGTAGGCATATGGATATTATCCTATTATACAGCATTATAATTTAAGATAGACTTGAAATGATCTTTTGATGGTGAATGCAACACAGTTCCGACTCAATTTGTAGCTCCTGGCATAGTAAACCATATGATTGTCTGATTCAAACTGGCCACTATAATTTGATGAACTTTACCTACACTTACAGATGTAGTAGCTCAAAAAAGGGAACAAATCTTTACAGCAAGGGTCATGCCCACCCCAGGGGTGGACAGGGATGGGCAACTTAGACATTGGCTACTCAAAATGGGGGAGGGGGGAGCTACAAAGGCAAGAAGTGACTGGATTACAAGCTTCCAAGAGGGAGCCTAGTTCCAGATGCAGCTGGCGAAGGCAGAATCTCCACTGAAGGATTTCCAACCTGATGGGACAGGGCTAATAAAAGGAGATGGGGTACAATAGTGAATAATTGCTATCAGGACTGACTGCGGGGGTTGGAAATGTAAAGGTAGATGTTTTGTAATAAAAGGCGGGGAGTGACTAATTTTGCAGTCCAGGAGTGGAGGTCCCTGGGACCACCAAGTGAGAAGAGCGCAGTGCAGGATCCTACCCAGAGAAGCAGTGACGCCAGAAATGGAGGCAGAGACCAGGACGGGGACAGATGGATTGGCTAGGGACACTGGACTCAGGGAGGGAGAGGGGCTGTCGTGCTGATGGCCAGGGGGCAGGCCGCTGGGGTGTACCCTTTGGTTGTTTGATGATGCACGGAGGGGATTGTAATCATTGCAATGAAATGAAATACAATAGGATGAATGTAAAACTGATGTTCTCCCATGTAAACCCACATAATTCACAATAAAAACTTTAAAAAAAAAGAGTAATGCTGGCTATGAAAATGAGGGCTGTGTGTCAGCTTGGTTGGGTCATGATTCTCAGTGGTTTGGTGGTTATGTAATTTGACAGTTAAGTAATGATGCAATCTGGCAATAATATAATGACATAGTTATCTTCCATTTTTTTATCTCTTGTTTTTTTTCTCCCCCATTCATCCATAATGCTGATTTTCACACAATGACCTGGTCTTTGGAGCTTAGTCATGTTGATAAGTGGCTGCATTGTGGTGGGAAAATATAAAATAGAACATCTGCTGCTTCATCAGTTTCCACATGTAGACTTCAGTCATGTAGATTACAGTCGAGTTCTGTAACCATTCTCACTATCTTTTTCCAAGTTATTATGTTACTGTCATTAACATACATTCAATGTTCCATGATCTGGTAGTATAGCAGTTACGAATTGGGCTGTGAACCCCAAGGTCAGCAGTTCAAAACTACCAGCTGCTCCACAGGAGAAAGATGAGGCTTTCTCCTCCCGTAAAGATTTACAGCCTCAGAATACCTGTTCATGGTCGCTATGGGTCAGAACCGACTCAACGGCACTTAACAATGACAACATGCAAATAATAGGAGTCCTAGTGTGGCGCTGTGGGTCAATGCACCAGACTGCAAAGCTGTTTGAACTGTAAGGTTGGCAGTTCAAGCTCACCAGCTGCTCCTTGGAAACGTTATACAGGGTCGCTATGGGTTAAAACTGACTCGATGGAACTCAACAACAACAACAATGCAAATAATAGACATTATTATGGACTACCTAAAGAACAAACAAGTTTGTCTTGGAAGGAGAGCAACCACAATGCTCCTTAGAAGCCGGGATGCCAAGACTTCATTCTCATTCTTCCCACATGTTATCAGGAGGGACCAGTCTCTGGAGAAGGACACCAGGCTTGGTAAAAGTGGAGGGTCAAAGGAAAAGGGAAAGACCATCATGAAGATGGATGGATACTGTGGAAGTAGAAATGGGCTAATGTCTTACTCTTTGTGGATGGAGTCACTATGAGTCAGAACGCACACAAAGTCATCTAAGAAAAACAACAAAAAGCAAGACGTTGTTTGCTACTGTCCGCCCATCCTGTAATCACGAACACATTTTGCGTTCTATTTATTTGCTTATTTTCTATCAGTAAGACAATATAGCATTTTTTTGTGTGTGACTTTGTTGTTGTTGTTAAGTGCCGATGAGTCAGTTCCAACCCATAGTGACTTCAGTCTCATTAATTTTTTTTCAAAGTTTTTGAAGATATTTAAGAAACCACTTCAGCAGTTTCTATATGTATTAACTACATTCATCAAGCTGTGCAACCTTTCTCACCCTTCGTTTCCAAATAGAATAGTGGTTATGAGTCAGGCTGCTAACCTGAAAGTCAGCAGTTCGAAACTGCCAGATGGTCCCGGGAGAAAGATGAGGCTTTCTGCTCCCGTAAAGATTTACAGCCTCCGAAGCACTATGCAGGATCGCTATGAGTCGGAACACGTAACCACCGCCACCACCATTAATACACACGGAGTACTGGTGTGGCGCCGCGGGCTAATGCGCTAGACTGAAAGGTCAGTTTGAACTCCAAGGTCAGCGGTTCAAGCTCACCAGTCGCCCGCTCCGGAAACTCTATACAGGGGTTTCGACTCATAAGTCGAAACCGACTCAATGGCACTATATAATACCATTAATATATAATCACTGTCCTTCATAAGATTCACTACTAAACTTTTCCAGGGTTGGTGTTCATTGTTTTCAACAACAATCCTTAGTGAAATGAGCTGAAATGTAGCCAATCATCAGAAAAAAACTGAAACCTAGAAACTGAAAACGAAGAGGAATTTCTCCAATGACCATCTCCTCCTTCCTGTATTTTTGCTTACTCGCCCCTTTCTTCTCCTCAGTACATGAACAGCCAATGGGGCATGCAAAAGGGCTTTGGGGTATACACATTCCAGCCAAATCAGAGTGATGTTGTTGTTGTTGTTAAGAGCCGTCGAGTTGGTTTCGACCCATAGCGACACTGAATGGGGTTTCCGAGGCTATAAATCTTTACGGGAGCAGATCGCCTCATCTTTCTCCCTCGGAGCAGCTGGTAGTTTCGAACTGCTGACCTTCCGGTTCACAGCCCGATTCGTAAAGAATAGCTATTCTCAATCCCTCCCCTTCCCCATCCCCCAAGTTCAAAATTCTCTGGTCAATTCTGCTCTGGCAAAAGCGAGAGGATCTAAGATAAACATGCTTGCTCCCCTACCCCCTCCCACCCATAGTGACTCTGTGGATGAGAAGGTTCCACTCTGAGAGGAGGCTAAACCACGTGGGTTGGAAAAGGAGCCCCAAAGTGGTTTCGAGTTCATAATTCACAACATGCTAGGCTCTCCTGCAGACCACCCCCTTCATATTAACCTTTATCTTAAATGGTTTCATGGTCAAATACAGCTTTGCAATGTGTTCTCAACATTCCCATCTGTAAAATGGAGGAGATGGGTTTTACTAATCACTGCTAACAATGACCACGCATGAGAAAGTCAGGGTTACATGAAAACACAGGAATAGCTCCAGTTATGCAAATCAGAAGTGAGAAGAAAAAGGTTATAATAATTGAATTTTCACATCTTGAGGCACAGACTTAGAAGAGCAAGATGAGGAGGTTTGAGATCCTGGGGAAAATCAATCTGAAATCTGTCTCCGCCAGCACGGTTCCATGTCTAATAACTAAAGTTACATCCACATCCTAGGTAATCTTTGTCATCACTGTTTGGTCCAAAGGGGCCAAAATATAGGTGTGACAATAATTCTCTTCTTGTGTCTAATAAGGCTCTCAGGGAATCTGGTCCCAGTGGTCATGAAGTCCTCTGTAAATTCCTGCTTTGTTATTCACCAAACATCCTTCCCTCACAGAGAACTAAAACCATGAAAGCCTGCTTCTCATTTGCTCAGAATCTACCTATATTCTCCAGCCTTTCCAATCACTACATTTAAGAGATGCACTGTCCAGCTTTGTAGAAGTGAAGAACACAGGTTAGCTACAGAACCAATTCTCTCCAAGTAAGAGCACAGCAGAAGAAAACTAGGTTTTTGCTTATTAAGACATGAAGTCGTTCTAGATCCCTGAGCAACTCTGCATCCATGTGTTAGAACTTGTGATGAACCCAGGAGTAATCAGCCACTTCTCTTCTTTCTGTAGGCAGAGCTAAGAACTTGGGGGTGAAGTTTACATAGGAAATGTCAGCATTTCTGAGAAATCATCAGAGTTGGGCTATGACTATTCCTGTGTACGTTCCTGTGTTAAATATACTAAATAAGTACCAGTACTCCCAGTAGGGATAGCCCCAGGATAGAGTGTTGGACATTGGGTGTACAGTTGAGATGGGCTGACTCTATCTTAGTAACAGTAGAAACTGATTTGAAAATCAGGAGCTTGACTTGTCACATTTTATCTGTGTCTAGGATTCTGTATTTGTTATATTGTGCACTAACCTAGTTCCCTGCCCATGACTCGGGCAAACCAGTCGAGTGTCTCTGAGTTCCTCCTCCTGGGGCTCTCCAGGCAGCCCCAGCAGCAGCAGCTCCTCTTCGGGCTCTTCCTGAGCATGTACCTGGCCACAGTCCTGGGAAACCTGCTCATCCTCCTGGCCATCAGCACTGACTCCCGTCTGCACACCCCCATGTACTTCTTCCTCAGCAACCTGTCCTTCGTGGACATTTGCTTCTCCTCCATCACTGTTCCCAAGATGCTGACCAACCACATACTCAGGAGTCAGACCATCTCGTTCTCTGGGTGTCTCACCCAGATGTACTTTCTCTTTGAGTTTGCAGACATGGACAATTTCATTTTGGCAGTGATGTCCTATGACCGCTTTGTTGCTGTATGTCACCCCTTACACTACACAACAAGGATGACCCCTCAGCTCTGTGCCCTGATGGTGGCAGGGTCTTGGGTCATTGCCGTTCTGAATTCTTTGTTGCATACCCTGCTGATGGCTCGACTCTCCTTCTGTGCAGACAACAGAATCCCCCACTTCTTCTGTGACGTGATGCTTCTCCTGAAGCTCTCCTGCTCTGACACACACCTCAATGAGATGGTATTTCTTATTGAAGGAGGCCTGGTAATGATCACCCCATTTGTCTGCATCCTGGCTTCATATATCCATATCACCTGTGCTGTGCTGAGAATCCCATCCACAAAGGGAAAATGGAAAGCCTTCTCCACCTGTGGCTCCCACCTGGCTGTGGTTTCCCTCTTCTATGGCACCATCATTGCTGTGTATTTCAACCCTTCATCCTCCCACTCAGCTGAGAAAGACACAGTAGCTACTGTGATGTACACAGTGGTGACCCCCATGCTGAACCCTTTCATCTACAGCCTCAGGAACAAGGATATGAAAGGGGCTCTGAGAAAAATGATTGGCAGGAGGACATGTTCTACCTGACAAAAGAATCATAAACTACCAATCTATCAACAGGTACAGAAATCTTTGTCAACTCACTATAATGTAACAATCTATTTGTCAATGTCTGGAAGAAACTTGGAGTAAATATTTGCAATAAATGCCTACCAATGGATTCTGATATAACTACAACCATGCATACATTTATTTGTTTTAATTAGTGTATTATAAAATACTTTACAAAAATGTTAAGGTTTCCCTTTCTAAGTGATCATTTTGAGAAGCTTTAGTTAGCCAATAAGGAGCTCTGGAAGCGTAGTGGTTACGAATCGGGCTGCGAACCGCAATGTCAGCAGTTCGAAATTACCAGCCTCTCTGCAGGAGAAAGACGAGGCATTCTGCTCCCGTAAAGACTTACAGCCTCGGAAACCCTGTACAGGGTCCTTATGAGTCGGAACCGACTCCATGGCACATAACAACAACAGTTAGCCAATATTTTCTCACTTTCCTTTTAGAAATGCTGTCAGAATCCCAAGGAAAACATATTGCTGTAGCATTGATTCTGGTTCATAGCAACCCTATAAATCATAGAGAACTGCCCCACAGAGATTAAAGATCTTTACTGAAGCAGACTGACACATCTTTCTCCCATGCCTACGCTGACGGGTTCAAACTGCTGACCTTTTGATTATCTGCGGAAAGCTTAACCACTGTGCAATCGGGCTCCTGAATCAACAGCTTTACCCACTGAGTTCATTTGGACTCATAGTGACCCATAGAACTGTTCCTTAAGATTTGTGAGACTATCAATCTTTTGAGAGCAGACAGTCTCCTCTTTCTTCCATGGAGCCACTGGTGGGTTTACATGGCACATCTCGTCAGAGTCTACAACAGTGGTATTTCATCCCGGCTGCCTGTGACTACATCTGGGCAACTTCTTAAATAGACTACTACTGCTGGGCCAAATCACAAACAGCTTCGTAAAACCTCTTGTTATTCATGGGGCCCAGGTATTTGTGTTCTTTCTGTCTAAGGTATATTCTGAGTGGAGACTCACGCTGCTTTGAATATCTTCTATGGTTGCACTTCAGGAAGTGACTGTAGAAACCCTTAGAAGACACGACGGTGTTATGTGGGGACTAACGGTCCGGGGAACTTTGTGGGCCAAACTGTTCTTGTGCTAAGATCAGTCCTTTGGCCCTAACTCACATTCCTGTACCTACTACAGTCTCCTAAGAACACACCATCCTTCGTAGTGTCTTTCCACGTGGGAGTACAGTCAGCATAATTACGCCTTTTTTTCTTAGGCCTCCCTGTTGTTGCTGTTGTTGTTACGTGCCGTCATATAGTTTTGACTCAGCGACCCTGGATCGGGCTTCTGAAGCGTGGCTTGTGAGTTTAAACCACCGACCTTGTGGTTCAACCGACCTTGCGGTCTAGTGCTTATCCTACAGAGCCATCCATGCCTTTTTTCTTGGTAGCTCCTGGGTGGCACCAAGGGGTTAAGTGTTGGACTACTAGGTAAAAGTTTGATGGTCTGAACCCACCCGCAGGTGCCTTCAAGACAGGTTAGTCATCTGCTTCTGAAAGATCACAGCCTTGACACAATGGGGCAGTTCTACTCTCACACCTGGGTCACCATAGGTCAGCTAGGAATAACCACAATGCCTCTTTTCTTTGTAAGAACCAGGGCAACAGTTTCTATTCCATCTGTAGAGAATACATAGCCTGTCCCTTCTCTCTAACCCCCTTTAAGATCCAAGTCAATGGCAACTCTTTTGTGAAACCTTTGCCGATTTCTTTCACTGAAACTGTGATTTCCTCTCCTGAGTTCTCACAAGGAAGTCCACTCTCACTTAGTAGTCACGTGACACTGTCTAGTGGCCCCCCAGTGCTTCCCTTACCTTCCCCCTAAAGACTGTGAGGCCTGGAACTCACCCCCAGTGTTCACTTCAGTGACTGGTATCGCCCTAAAATATGTGTTTTAGACCCAAATTCCTGGACCTGTGGCTATGCTCCCATTTGAGTAAAGGACTTTGCTATGTAAATGACAGCATTCTCAGCTTGTTGCTGTTGTTAAGTGCCATCCAGTGGGTCTCAAGTCCTAGTGACTCGGTATATTGTTTCTGAGGTGTGACCAGTGGGTTTGAATCGCTGACCTTGTTGTTAGCAGTCCAGTGCTTATCCTACAGCACCACACCAAGACTTCATTATCAGCATTTTGTTGTTGTTGTTAATTGCCATTAATTACCTTTGAGCTGTATAAATAGCAGACTAGGCACAGAGAAACAAAAAAACCCAACTGCCATTAAGCTTACTTCAACTCACAGAAACCCTCTAGGATAGAGCAGAACTGTCCCATAGCTTCCAGAGACAGTACATCTGGGAGCAGATAGCCTAATCTTTCTCCCATGGGATGCTTAGGGAGTGGAATTGCTGACCTTGCAGTTAACAGCCAAGTGTGTAACCCACTATGACAACAGGACTCCTTAGGCAGAGAGAAGGACGGGAAGACACAGGCCACTGTGAAGACCACCAAGGAACCAAGGAACAGAAGCTGAAAAGAGACATGGACCCTCCTCTAGAGTTGACACACAGAGAAAGCATTTCCCTAGAGCTGCTGCCCTGAATTTGGATATAGTCATCTAAACTGTGAGAAAATCAATTTCTATTCAGGAAACTCACCCAACTGTACTATTTCTATTATAGCAGCACTCCTGCTATGGCACGGTAGGACCCGCACTTGATCGAAAGGTCAGTTTGAACCACAAGATCAGTGGTTCAAACTCACCAGCCACTCCTCGGAAACCTTATACAGGGTCACTATGGGTTAGAACTAACTCGAAGGCACTTAACAACAGCAAATAACTAAGACAGCTGCTCTGTGCAAAGCTTGGCTCCTGACACTAAGTACATAAGCAACCCCTGTTGACTGCGGAAGTAAGTAAATCAACATCGTCTTAGTTTCCAATTTGTCATGTGTAATTGGGCCAGAGGCTCCAAAATTTACATTCTGGAGATTGTAATATTTATGCACTATAAGAGATTTCAAAAAATATAAGGAAGAAAATTTAAATAAGCTGTAACACTATTGTTGGAAACACAAAAAATTTATTTTAACCACAACTGACCTCAAATGATCTGTACAATTTTGTATCCTGGTTTTTCTACTTGTCAGTTTTTCAAACTATTAAATACCTTAGAGATACGACTTTTAGGTCTGCATCATATTCCATGAGATGGATGTGTTACAATTGATGTAGTGAATCCCCAAGTTTGAGCAGATTATATTTCCCACAACTGTAAATTACCCTGCAAGGTGCTATAGGATAAGCACATGACTACAAGATCAGTGAACCACAAGGCCAACAGTTCAAACTCACCAGCTGTTCCTTGGAAACCCTATACAGGGTTGCTACGAGTCGGAACTGACTCCACAGCACTTAGCAATAACAACAACACCCAACAGGGGTCACATAGCTCTGTCTACATCTATGGCCATTTTCAGAGAGAATGAAAGTGACACACATCACCAGTAAGGGCAAGAATTGGGTCATATTTCCCTTTTTCAGTTATTTCCATCTAACCCATTGGCTTTTATTAGTACATGGTTCCACATCCCCCTCTTGGTAATAAAGGGCCCTGAAGCTATTCAGTCCAAAAGAGTCAGCCAGTCCCAGAGAATGTTCATGAATATAATATGCCCATTTGTGGGCTGTTATGGGTTGCATTTTAGTGCAGTGGTTACAAATCGGGCTGCGAATCTCATAGTCAGCAGTTTGAAACTACCAGCTGTCTCGCAGGAGAAAGATGAGGCTTTTTGCTCCCGTAAAGATTTACAGCCTCTGAAACCCTGTACAGGGTCACTATGAGTCGGAACTGACTCCACAGCATACAACAACAACATGGGTTGAATTGCTTTTCACCCCAAAATTGTTGCAAATGCTAACCCCTATATATATTGTTGGGGAGTATGGGTGCTCTGAGTGATAAGCAACAGAATTCAAGCCCGAAGGCCAGTGGTTCGAGCCCACCAGCCTCTCTCTCTCTGCAGGAGAAAGGTGAGGCTTTCAGCCTTGGAAGCTCTACACAGGGCTGCTCTGAGTCCAAATTGCTGTCAGGGCTCTTAACAACAACACATATGTTGTTATAATCTCATTTAAGATTTCCTTTGTTAATGGCGTAGGAGTCATATTGTTGTTGTTGTTAAGTGCTGTCGACTCAGTTCTGACTCATAGTGATCTTGTATAGGGTTTCCAAGGAGCAGGTGGTGGGTCTGAACTTCTGACCTTGTATTTCACAGTCCAGTGCTGATCCTACAGTGCCACACCAGAAGTCAATCTCTTCTGAGATATAAATTAGATTAAACAAGCCATTGAGCAAGCAGAGAAGGGGAAGTTAGAAGGTTTACCATAGGAAGACCACTAAGGCAAAGAAGCTGAAGAGATAAGGGCCTTCCCTCAGAGCCAACAGAAAGAGCAAGTCTTCCCTTGAAGCTGATGCCCTAACTTCGGACTTCTAGCCTTCCAAGTCCTGGTATAGCACTGTGGGCTAATGTGCTGGACCGCAAAGTCCTTTAAACCATAAGGGGGGTGGTTCAAGTTCACCAGCTGCTCCTTGGGAACCCTATCCAGGGTCGCTATGCATCAGAAATGACTTGATTGCACTTAACAACAACAACAACAACAAAGTGTAGGAAAATACATTTGTACTCATGATTTTTCTGCTATAGCAGTACTGGATAGCTAAGACTTGCATGGAGTATATAGTCCTTGTAATCATTTCTGTAGCATGACTCCTAATCGTTCAAGAACAAAAATCACTACCTGTGTTTCCTTAAAATGTGGATGTACCTGCCCAGTCTCTAGGTCAGTGGCTGGTGCATGAGACTTGGGTAACGGGTTCTTGTCCTCAGTGTGAGGCTTTTGTGTGTGCATGCGTGTTTGTGCATGTGTGTGTGTTAATAAATGTTCTTCTCAAGTATCAGTTTTTGGTAACTAATAAAAATTAAAGTTCATATCTTCTCCTGGGAAGAAGAGTGATGTCATCACCTTACATTCATTATTATAAATTTCTGATTATAAAACTCAGTAAATCTTTGCTATAGAATTAATATATATATATATATATATATCAAGAATGAAACCTAGACTTCCAGGAAGATGGAGGACTAGGCAGATGCACTATATGGACCCTCGACAACAAAAATACAAGAGACCAGATAAAACAGACACAGATGAAAATCCTGGAAGTCTAAACTTCAGAAGGAAGTTAGAGAAGTGGATCGAGTGCTTTCTTGGAGGAGAAGCTGATTGAGAACGGCAAGAGAAGGAGACAGGCTGGTGAACAGCCAGCCAGCCAGCCAGCCAGCCAGCCAGCCAGACTCAGTGCATCCATCTTGAACCTTTTGGGTTCAGCTTTGGCATCGGAAGATGGCCTCGGAGAACTGACTCACACAGGCAACTGAAAAGGTGTGATTCCTTCTTCTTCCGCATGCTCCCTTGGTGACCAGATGTGTGTGCGGCCAGCTCCCACCCTCATCTACCCCCAGTGCAGATCTTGTTCTCTGGGAATTCAAAGCCATGTGGTTGAGAACTATGTGAGTGAGAGGCAGGGACCGCTGCTCTAATATGTTGCACCGTTTTGGTACATGGATTCAGGTAGGCTTGACTTACTACCTACAGAACCTGCAGAGACACCACAGCAGTCATCCTGCAGCCACCAGCTGCCTTAGGGTCCTCATAGACACAGAAACTAGCTCCATCAAGGCCTCCACACCAGCTAACGAAGTTCCCCAACACATTGCTCTATCCATGTCATTAAGATCAACTCTACTTTGTGGAGGCAGCTCTTCCCCAGTTATATTTTGAGTTCCTTTCAACTCTTCCCCAGTTATATTTTGAGTTCCTTTCAACTAGAGCAGTTCATCGCTGGGTACTACATCAGACAATGTTTTGCTGCTATCCATAAAGTATTCAAGGGCAAAGTTTTCAGAGATGATTCACCTGTTCCTTATTCCTAGTCTGTCTTAGTCTGGAAGCTCTGCTGAAACCCCTCCATCACAGATGACCCTGCTAGTGCTTGGCACAACTTGTGGCACAACTCCTGGCATCAGAAATATGTAAACCACCAGAGTGTAACAAACTGACACACAAGTGGGGTACACTATGAGAAGTATAGATCTATCTCCACAAAAGGAAATCATTCTGTCCTGAGACCAGAAGACCTCGGTGTTGCCCAACCACAAGGACCAGCCATTCTGAGCTGGAACACAATAGATTCTCCTGGATAGAATGGGAGAAAATTGTAGAACAAAACCCATATTCTTTTTAAAGAGCTAGACTTACTGGATCACTAGAGAACTGAAAAAACTCCTCCAGCCGATCACTCTGGGATACCCTTGAAACTGAACTGAAACCACTCCTGGAGGTCACCTTTCAGCTAAATAACAGATTGGCTCATGCAATAAATATCATCCTAGACTGTTGTGCTACTTTCAAAAAAAAAGAAATCATCTCTAGGAGACCAAATGGTCAATATTTATTCTAAAGTAAAGATGAGAAGGTCTGGGGTAGGCAGTGGAGCTCGATTAATTACAACAAAACTACTAGAACAGAAATAATGAGACTGTTGGCCCAATGTGGGAAATGTAGCCAACATTATTGGACCATATGTATAGAAATGCAGCCAGAGTGCTCCTTGGAGGCCAGGATGGCCAAACTTCATTTCTCAGACTTCAGACATATTATCAGGAGTGATCAGTTGCTAGAGAAGGATATCATGTTTGGTAAGGTGGAGGGTCAAAGAAAAAGAGGAAGACCCCCAGCGAGATGGATTGGCAAAGTGGCAGCATCAACGGGCTCAAGCATGACAACAACTGTGAGGTTGGTCCAGGACCAGGCAGTGTTTCGGTCTGTTGTGCATAGGATTGCTATGAGTCAGTGCCGACTAAATGGCACCTAACAACAATGCCTTGCTGGAGGACCTTGCGCCAAACACTTGAAATCACTTTAAACCTGGGATGGTTTGGAATGAGAATGAGAATGAACTGACTGTTAAAATAGAGAAAGAGTTTGGTCAGTTGTCTAGCACATCGAGAGTGCTCAACAAGTAGTAATATATTGTTAGCTTCCTATAATTGATAAAAGTGGTGCTGTTAATCAGTGAGTAAAGAGAAGGTTACTGTAAATGACTTGGGGATATTTTGATAAATATTTGGAAACATGAAATTAAAGCCAGAAGCATAACTTATGTTGCTGTCACTGAGTGCCATCAGTCAGTTCTGACTCACAGTGACCCTGTACATGGTTTCCAGTGAGCGACTGGTGGGTTTGAACCTCCAAACTTGTGGTTAGTAATCCAGTGCTTGTCCTACAGCACTGCTTAAAAAGTTAAATGCAAAATCTAAAAAGGAGATGAAAATGTGCCAAAGATTAAATAATGACAAAATGAGAGAGAAAAACGAATGCATAAGAGAAGCAGAAGAAACCATAAAAGAAATATTTGCTGATAGTGATTACATAAAGATTAAAATATTTTGTATATCCTGGCGTGGCGCTGTAGGACTAGCAGTGGACAGTTAACCGGTAGGTCAGCCGTTCAAACCCACCTGCCACTCCTTGGAAACCCAATACTGTGAGTCAGGATCACTGTGAGTCAGAATTGACTTGAGAGTACTTAATAACAACAACATATATCTAAAAAGCTTAAAACCAAAAGGCAAAGTATAAACTAGAAGAAACAGCTTTCAGAAGATGTGAAAACATATCTGACATGCCCAGTAAGTATTGCTTAACCATTTACTATTGAATTAATATTTTCAAACTCTTAAAACAATAAAAACAATTTAAGAAAAATGGATTAAAGAGATGATAGTCAATTTAAGGAATACCTGAAAACGTTTGTTCTCCTTAGCAAAAAAAAAAAAAAAGGAAAATTGAAACATTGATGCAAATTGAAATCAGAATTCAGCATTGTTTCACTTAATAATCTGGAAAAATGTGAAAATGCCAGGACTGGTGAGGGTGTGCTGAGGTGAGCTCATACCCTATTAGGAAATAATGTGATAAGAATCTTCTGGAACAAAACTGCAACATGCAGTAAAGTGCCAATCATCATCTAGAACGTCTTCTTTTAGGACTTGATTCGTAGGAAATAAACAAGGACCTCTAAGGAGAGTAATTTACCAAACTGCTTAATTTACAAAACATCTTTTATAGAAGTAAATTATCAGAGAAAATGTACAAATTATGATAGAAAATGCTGCTGTTCAAGTATACATTTCCTAGACTTACATGTTTCATTGTAGTAAGTGCATAGATAACAGCTCATTTGCCATTTCTACAATCTTCATTTGTATAGGTCAGAGACATTATCTGCATTCATTACATTGTTCAACCATCACATGCCTTAGGATTTTATGTCATAAATTAGTGTTAAAAATTAGCAAACAATAAACAAAACATACATTTACATGGGAAAGGAGACCAAGAGCACCCAGATAAATGAATCAATACATTTTTTTAAAGTACACATTCATGGAATTGATACATGAATCCAAGAATTCATTCATCAGAAATAAATGGTGCAAGCCTTTAACAAATAAAATCACCCAAGAAATGAGTAAAGTTTAAAATAAAATTAATAATAGTAACAAATATTAAAATATTCTTAAATTTATATGGAAAATGTACCTACGCAATTGCATATTAATATATATTACATGAAAACTTTGTGAAGTAGATGATTTTCTGCAAAAATATCAAAGCAACTGCCGTACCCAAGATAGAAAGGAATGTAGCATACTATGTTGCTGTTGTTAAGTGCCGTCAAGTTGGTTCCAACCCATAACGACCCTGGATAGGGTTTCCAAGGAACAGCTGGCGAGCTTGAACTGCCAACCTTGCAGTTCAAATGGCTTTGCAGCCTGGCGCATTAACCCACAGCGCCACACCAGGACGAATATACCTTCTGTCCGAAGAAGGAACAAATCTGTCTTGGAAGAAGTACAACCAGAAAGCTTCTTAGAAGCAAGGACGGCAAGACTTGATCTCACGTACTTTGGACAAGTTATCAGGAGGAACCAGTCCCTGGAGAAGGACATCATACTTGGTAAAGCAGAGTCAGCCAAAAAGAGACAGACTTTCATTAAGATGGACTGACACAGTGGCTGCAGCACTGAGCTCAAACCTAGCAACAGTTGTGAAGATGGCGCAGGTCCAGGCAGAGTTTTGTTCCATGTACACAGGGTTACTGTCAGAACCAACTCCAGGACACCTAACAGTGACAACAATTGAGGAGGATATTTACAACGTCAACCCCTTCTTTGGCCCCCACCCCTGTCTACATGCCCACATATGAGGGGCTTCAAAAAGGTCATGAAGAATTAAACAAGACCCCTATCTCACACCATATAAAACTTTTTGGCAATGACGTATCAGACAAAGGGTTACGCTCTCAAGTTTATTGTTGTTGTAAAGTGCCTTTGAGTCTGTTCCAACTCATAGTGACCCTGAATAGGGTTTCCAAGGAGTGGCTGATAAGTTCAAACTGCCTTCCTGTTTAAACCGACCTAGTGGTCTATTACCTA
Source organism: Chrysochloris asiatica (assembly GCF_000296735.1). Lineage (NCBI taxonomy): Eukaryota > Metazoa > Chordata > Mammalia > Afrosoricida > Chrysochloridae > Chrysochloris > Chrysochloris asiatica. Next base: position 3,342,506 of record NW_006408775.1, read on the forward strand.
TCCTATAGTGTTACACCAGTATTGTTATGTTGTGTGTGTGGAGTCGATTCTGACTCACAGCGACCCTGCATAGGGTTTCCAAACTGTAAATCTTTACGGGAGCAGAAAGTCTCATCTTTCTCCCTCTAAACAGCTGGTAGTTTCGAACTTCTGACCTTGAGGTTCACAGCCTGACTCGGAACCACTACACCATCAGAAGAACGCTTCAAAACCTCAACAAGAAGATGACAAATAATTCAATTTTAAAATGGTCAGAGTACATGAACAGACAACTTCACCAAAGAAGGCAGTCAGCTGGCCAACAAACATATGAAGAAATGCTCACAATCATTAGTCATTAGAGATAGAAAATGAAAACAACAATGAAATATCTTCTTACTCCAGCATTAATGTTGTTGTTACACCCTCAAATCTGTTCTGACTCACAGCAACCCTGTATAGGGCTTCTGAGGAGCGACTGGTGAGTTAGAACCCCTGACCTTGTGATTCAAACCAAACTTTTAGTCCTGATCTTATGCTACAGTGCCACACCAGGATTCCAGCATTAATAGCAAAGCTCAAAACCCCAGAAAACAACAAATGCTGGCAAAGGTATGATGAGACTAGGAGCCTCCTCCCATGCTGGTGGGACTGTAAAATGGTGCAACCACTGTGGAACATGGTTTGGCGCTTCCTCAAAAAGTTGGAAACAGAAATACCTTATGAGCCAGCAATCCCTCTACTTGGTATATGTCCTCAAGAAATAAGAGCCAAGACACAAATAGATATATGCATACCTGTGTGGCACTTTAGGATAAGCACTGGACCAGAAGGTCAGTTTGAAGTACAAGGTCGCTGATTCACTCACCAGCTGCTCCTCGGAAATCCTATACAGAGTCATTATGAGTTGGAACCAACACCACGGCAAACAATGTGGAGACAGTCTAAATGTCCATCAACAGACAAATCATTAAACAAACTTTGGTATATACACACAATCGGATACTACTCAACATTGAAGAATAATGCCGAATCTGAAAGACACCTCACAACATGGATGAACTTGGAGGATGTTACGCTGAGTGAAATGATTCCATCACAAAAGGACAAATTTTGCATGAGATCACTGTTGTAAAACATTATAAGAAGAGGTTTTCTTGATTAAAAAAAAAAAAAAAATTCTATGATGGTTACCAGGGATGGCAGTGGGGAGCAGGGTGTTTACATGGGTGAGAGTAGGCAATATGCAAGAGGGAGGTTGGCTGAGAAAAGATGGAGGTAGTGGGAAACACAGAGAACAACACAAGTTAAAGTGAATAGAGGTAAATACTGTGAACTGATGGTACATGGAAGGGATTACAATCACTGGATTGAAGCAAAGTATATGATTTGTTGAATGTAAAACTGATGATCTGCTCTGTAAACTGTCAGTAAAGTCACAATAAAGTGTTAAGAAAAAAACATTACACCCTTGGAAACTCTTTTTTTTTTAAGTTCATGAAAATTTTTCATTACCTGTTCATTCCATTTTCCCACCAACCTTTTAAAATCCTTTCATATAAAGCAAAGACTATGGATTTCTTTCAAATGTTTAAGTAACATGCAACTTTTATCATACGAAGTATTCATGGAAAATAGACTAAAAATTGAAAGCACTCTCATGTATTCTTCAAGACAAACATCTTAATATAAAAACATTATAAATTTTAAAAACATCACACGTTAAACTCAGAAACAGCCACTGATTCTGAATTCTGCCAGTTTTCACACAAGATGCTATTTTACCAATCTCTCTGAAATGAGAAGATAAAGAGAACTGCCCCCTTTTCATCCTCCTTCCACATAATCCAGAGCATTCTGTTCAGTGGTGTCTTACCTACCCTCAAATATTTCTCATACTTTTACTTGTTGCAGCTGTTACCAAATTAGTTTCAAAGGCATGAAGCAACAACAATAAAAATAGAAAAACAACAACAAAAATAAGTTTCAAGTCAAATTGTATATAGTAAATATCCATTATGTCTTAATGTAGTAATAGAATGACTGGTGTGTCCACTTTGCAAAGGAATCTGCTGGAATCATATAAGGGCGGTAAAATAAAAATTGTGAAGGTTGAATTGCAATTTGGAAAAGGTTTGCTATAAAAGCAAAGTGGGAAAACAAGATTAAAATGAAAACCTGGGTACAAATACCAGACCACACTGACAGAAGCCAAGAAAACGCTGAAGTCGGCATGGCTGGTATCGGGATTGAGGAAGATACTGCTTTCTGGCTTAAACTGCCATATGCCTGCTGTAATGTTGGATGATAAGATTGGATAAAAGGCTAAAAATAACTAGTTTAGATGCTGAAATAGGGCTTCCAGGAGATTTAAATGAACCCTCCCCCTGTTTACACAGAGAAACTCACAGAACATCAGTATCAGACAAGGTGACCTTGATGCATTAGACAAAAGTAGATCACTTTAGTCCTGTCTGGACATATCCAGAAATGTAAACATTGCCCAATCCTTAAAAATGACCAAACAACCCCTTTCCTGGCTGATGTGAATGATGGCCGATTACTTAGCAATTACAGCTTTCATTTCATTCCGGTCTTTTCTCCTACTAGATGAGGCATTGACACACCCAATAAGAACTACTTCTACTCTTTGACAACATCTAACCCAGATCAAAGGCTTGACTCCTTAAGCCTCACACTCAAATCCAGAAGACCTTTCTAAAACCCTCAGACAGGGAAGTCCCATGGTTCCCCACTGAGTGGAGTCTTTCTTGTTGCAATGAGTAATACCCACAGTAAGCTAGAGGCGTGTTCCTGGTGGTTTGGGCTAAAGAGCTTTGGCAGTTGGAATAACCTTATCATCTGTTAAAAGGATGTCTCTTTAACTTGAAGAGTTTTTATCAAGTTTCATTCTCCCAAGACAAATATATGGGTAAACAACTGCTAAGTTTCAGAGAATAGGGGCAAAAAGAAAAAAGACTTTATTACAAACTAGTTTCCTATATGGCATTAAGAGTCCATGTCATTATTCAACAGAAAAAAAATTTCATAGAAATCACTTTTGTTAGAGCCCCTTTCATGTCCTTGTTCCTGAGGCTGTAGATGAAAGGGTTCAGCATGGGGGTCACCACTGTGTACATCACAGCAGCCGCGATGTCTGTCTCAGCTGAGTGGGAGGATGAAGGGTTGAAATACACAGCAATGATGGTGCCATAGAAGAGGGAAACCACAGCCACGTGGGAGCCACAGGTGGAGAAGGCTTTCCATTTTCCCTTTGTGGATGGGACTCTCAGGACAGCACAGGTGATGCAAATGTAGGAAACCAGGATGCAAACCAATGGGGTGATCATTATCAGGGCTCCCTCAGTAAGAATCACCATCTCATTGAGGTGTGTGTCAGAGCAGGAGAGTTTCAGGAGAGCAGACACATCACAGAAGAAGTGGGGGATCGTGCTGTCTGCACAGAATGAAAGTCGAGCCATCAGCAGGATATGCAACAAAGCATTCAGATTGGCAATGACCCAAGGTCCAGCGACCAGCAGAACACAGAGCTGATGGGTCATCTTTGTTGTGTAGTGTAAGGGGTGGCACACAGCGACAAAGCGGTCATAGGACATCACAGCCAGGAGGAAGTTATCAATGCTCACAAACATAATGAGAAAATACATCTGTGTGAGACACCCAGGGAAGGAGATGGTCTGACTGCTGAGGATGTGGTTGGCCAGCATCTTTGGGACAATGGTAGAAGAGAAGCTGACGTCCACGAAGGACAGGTTGCTGAGGAAGAAGTACATGGGGGTGTGCAGGCGGGAGTCAGTGCTGATGGCCAGGATGATGAGCAGGTTTCCCAGGACTGTGACCAGGTACATGCTCAGGAAGAGCCCGAAGAGGAGCTGCTGCTGCTGGGGCTGCCTGGAGAGCCCCAGGAGAAGGAACTCAGAGACACTTGATTGGTTTGCCCCCCTCATAGACATGCAACCAGGTTAATGCACAACAGCAAATCAGAACCCTAGTCACAGGTGGATAAAATGCAATAAATCAAGCTCCAGATTAAGACATGTTTGCAGATCAGTTCATGGCAATTTTAGGACAATCTGTCCCCTCCACTTAATTCCCAACTACTCACACTCGGTCCTGATGCTCTTCCTACTCAATTCCCTGACTCTTGTTTTGGGTAGTTAAAATTAGAATCCAAACAGGAATATATACAACCAAATCTTATGACTGTGTGTCTGCTTACATTTTAAAAGTTATCATTCCAATTCCTTTGTACCTCCTAAAGGAAAGAGAAACAGCTGGTTCCTACTGGGTTTCTCTCAATCCAACTGGTGGTTTAAAGACTTCTGTTATTGCTCCCTAGATCTGCAAGATTTAGCAAGGGACGTTCCTCAAAGAACTTCATATTTTCAGTGACAAATATCCACATCTCTTCTGCTAAAATCTTACCTGAGGGAGGCTGGTTCTCTAGCAATTATGTGTTTTTTATCTATACAAAATTGCCCCATGTTTCTCTTTATTGTGAGGGTTAGAAAATCTTGGGAATATAGGCAGGTCCTTAGCAAGTAAGGAGGAGTTCATGATCTTCGTCCTCTGTGCAGGAAGGATGTTTGGGGGTGGTCACAGAGCAGGCATTTACAGGAGTCTCCATGGCCATTGGGGGCAGAGTCCCTGAGAGCCTCATTAGAGACAAGAACACAGTAATTGTCCCAACCTACCTTTTGGCCTCTTTGGACCAAAAACTAATGACAAAGAATATTTGTCCTAAATCAGAACTTGCAGATGAAGCCATTTGGTTGGAGTGAAGTCCCAAACAGAATCCCCTGGGACCTCAAATCCCCTCACTTTGCTGATTTGGGCTTTATGTCTACAGATCTGGAAACTCAATTCATGAATATTTTTCTTCTTACTTTCTTAGCGCAGAGACTTGGGTCACTGCAGTATTGTCTGTGTAAACCTGTTTGGGATTTCTACTTAGTTCTAATCATCTGCACAGGCTTATTGAAGAGATTTCCAATTGGGATGCTTGGCATACATTACAGAACTGTTCTTAATTCTTAGTATTGGGGGAGACAGGGAATATCAGGAGTGCAAAAGAAAAAAAACAACAGACGTAAATACTAGTATATGCAAAACCATGCAGTAACAGTGGTCCATGAGTAGCTGCATGGATAGACACACAGACTCAATGGGTGTGGGAGGAAGAGTATACCCATGAATATACATAAGTCCAACAGAAGCTATTTGTACAGGTGTTTTTACCTTTGCTGCAAATATATCCATGAATGCGGAATTTAAAACTTTCTTATGTTGTAGCTAAGTACTTTCAAGTCAGTTCCTGCCAGGAGCCAGCCCCAGCAAACTTATTCCAGGGTTTCCAAAGAGGTGTATAGCGTCGGCGGGAAAGAATTACACATAGTCGATAAATC
>NW_006408775.1:3349055-3350367 GCF_000296735.1 Chrysochloris asiatica
GAGAGTCAAAATCTAAAGTAAAGGGATACTAATAAAATCATGAATAAATCGAAAACTGATTCAAAAAGAAAAAAATTAGCTAGGGGCCTGTGCATAGAATATTTTCCTTGTAGCTTTGCTCTCCAAGGAAAACACTTCATTGTCGCTCTGCTAGAACAATGAGCTCTTCATGAGCAGGGTCCCCGTTGTCTCATTTCTTTATTTCAATTCCTTGATTAATATGCTGTCCCTTCATTTCAATTCCTTGATGAATATAGCACCCGGCATCTTAGTCCTTTGCAAGCCAAATACATGTGTAAAATGTTCCTAGTATTTCAAAGACACAATTATGTAAAGTTGTTCAATGTGATATAATAGTATTCTAAGTGGTTAAGTAGCTTAATGATTAGACACACTAGATGAAAAGATTTGGGGCTACCACACTGCATAGATTATCCACGCATGACCACACATACATGCACACAGATGTGGGGTACACTGAACTTCAAAGCCCAAATAAATAGAAACACATTTTCTGACTAACAGAAAAAATAAACTTTTTTGTGTTCTTGCTTTATTGGAGACTGTACAGCAAAAGGATTTTCCAAAATTATTATTATTATTATTTTTATTTTAGCTTTAACTGTGCTGTCATTCATGAAACAATCTTTTCTGCTCAGCTTTTCTGTCAGAGATGACAAGAGCTTTCTTAGCATATCACATATTTGTGGAATTTTAAAAGGAGAAAAGCTTTATTCCATTCTGTGTGAATGGCTTGAACTATGAACAAAGACTCCATGTAAACCAAGTCATGGCTGGTAGACCTGGGGGAAGGTATGAGCAGGAGAAAAGCTGTTACATCTGTGTTGTCTACAGTCTGTGATGACTTGACATTGGTTCATGGAGAAATAATTGCTATGGAGGAATGTACTGAAACTGACAGGAGCTTGAAAGACCAAAAACAACGAATGGGTTCTTAGCATTCCAATAATGTCATTTTGAGCTTTGAAAATACTTGATACTGTACAATAAGCTTTTTTTTCTTCCTTATAACAGAAAATGAGCAGAATAATTCAAACAAGCTAAAGGCAAAATAACAGTTGCCTTGGATTTTAATTAAGAGACCAGGTAGAGACTCAGCTGGTTGATTTAGCTTAATAATTTAATTTAATCCTTTATGATTGTTCCTTTACTGTTGTTGTTGTTGTTGTTAGGTGCCATCGAGTTGGTACCAACTCACAGCGACCCTATGCACAGCAGAATGAAACACTGCCCAATCCTGGGCCAACCTCACTACTGTTGCTACGTTTGAGTTCATCGATGTTGCCACCTG
>NW_006408775.1:3351582-3353067 GCF_000296735.1 Chrysochloris asiatica
ATATATATGTTCTTTAGACATGTTGTTGTTGTTGTTATGTTACAACTCATAGGGCCCCTGTATAGGGTGTCCTAGATCCAGCTGGGAGATTTGCACAGCCGAGCTTGTGGATCACAGTCCAGTGCTGAGTCTACGGTGCCACACCAGTAACAGTGTAGATATAGTAATTCCCTAAATATCTCTTCAGCATCGCTATGGGTAGGCATCGACTTGACAGCACTTAACAAAAAATATAATTTTTAGAGCCTCTTGCCCAATTACAAATGAGAAACTGAAAATTAAGAAAACCTTGCTTATTTTACTTTCTCAATAAGCATGGGTGTTTTACATACTTTGTGTCAGGAACCAAGCATTTCACAGGGTGTCCGTCTTGGTTTCTTAGTGCTACTATAGGAGATAAAGACTTGGGTGGCTGTAATAAACAGAACTTTATTTTCTCACAATTTAGAATGCTAGAGGTCTGAATTCAGCTCTTTTCTTGGTAAATGTTTTCCAGCTGGTTCCAACTCCTAACATCGCTGTACATGTCTTGTGACATGCAGTTGGCTGCTCCTTCCAGGGTGGTCTCTGTAGCAGAAAGGGACCTCTCTCACGGTCATGCCATTTCTCAGTGACCAACACCCAGTGAGTGATGCATACACAGTTGAAGGTCCTGACATACCAGCCTTACCCATGACCGCTCTGATGGACCGGACAGTGTCCAGCGCTCCCTGCTGGACTAACGGTGGCTGTGTGTAGCCTGCACTGGAATTTGCTTTTCTTTAATCCTGCTTCATCTCCTCCTTCACAGGCATTGATCTCTATAAACATCTTGTAACCCAGTAACAACCATACATGTGCTTTTGGAGAACCCAACTTGAGACTACATTTTAATAACAGTAATAACAACAACACAACCACAATAAAAAGAACAGCTTTATCTTATCGCTAGACCAAAGGTCAGGTACTTAGTTCTGGTCCAGTTACCATTTCACTAACTATTCATTAGAAACACCATTTAATATTTAACTTTAAAATACACTTTTGAAAAACACAATGATGCCATCCACTCATTATACTTGATTTCTTGTTCACTGGTGTTGTTTATCATCGTTTCTTTATGAAGTCATGTATTTACTAGCTTCTTCCACATGACTTTCTCCTTGCTCCCTATTTTACTGACTTCTTTATTTTGTCACATTCTCCTCTACCATCCCCATATATGTCTTTTATCCTCCATAAGGGGTTCATTCTTTTACTTTATCCGTCACATTCTACACTTTCAACCTGGACAATTACATCCACTCTTGTCTTTACTGAACCGTCTTACTGTGGACTTTTAGTCCTAGTCTCTAACACTAACTCCCTAATTTAAATCATCAAGTAGATTCAATTAAAAATTCAACATCAACAAAAAAGTCTTCCCTCCTACTCAAAAACCCTCCAACATGACACCAAAAACAATTTTTAAAGAATCAGTTAAACTTAATACATTTTTAGACAAGT
>NW_006408775.1:3354399-3355355 GCF_000296735.1 Chrysochloris asiatica
GATGTTCTTGATATCATCCCACAAATCTTCCAGTGTTTGGTCTTTAGTGTCTGTCTAATGATCAGATATGTTCTTGAGATGGTCTCTAAATTATTTGGGATTTTTTATTCTTGTGGGTTTATTTCAATTTTTTTCAGCGTCAGCATGAACTTCCATATGAGCAACTGATGGTCTGTTCCATAGTTGGCCCCTGGCCTGGTTTTGGCTGATGATATCGAATTTTTTCATCACATAGTCAGTTTGATTCCTGTGTATTCCATGTGGTGAGGTCCACGTGCATACTTGCCATTTATGTTGATTTAAAAAAGATACTTGTAACGAATAAATTGTTAGTCTTGCAAAATTCTATCATATGTTGTCCAGCATCATTTCTATCACCAAGAACTTATTTTCCAACTATTGATCCTGTCTCTTTGTTTCTAACTTTTGCCTTCAAATGGCAAGTAATTATCAATGCAATTTGATTACATATGTGATCAATTTCAAAATGAAGAAGTTGTTAGAAGCCTTCAATTTCATCATCACTGACTTTAGTGCTTGGTGTGTGAATCTGAATAATAGTAGTATTACCTGGTCTTTCTTTTGAACATACGGATATTATCCTATCACAGACAGCATTGTACTTCAAGATAGACTTGAAATGATCCTTTTGACAATGGATGTGATGCCATTCCTCCTCAATTTTTTTTAAAATGTTTTATTGTGAATTATATGATAATTAACATGGGAGAACATTAGTTTTACATTCATTCTATCGTATATAGTTTCATTGCCATGGTTACAGTCCCCTCCATGCATCATCAACCAACAAAAGGGTATACCCTGCAAGCCTGCCCCCTACACTCCCCCATCCCTGCACGCTCCCCCGCCACCCCACCCTCCCCCCAGTCTTCAGCACACAGATGCTCTCCCTCTCTGGATCTAAAGTCCCTCTCTGGATCTAAAGCTGCTCCATC
>NW_006408775.1:3361326-3365190 GCF_000296735.1 Chrysochloris asiatica
GTTCCAATTATTAATGGATGTCTGGAGTTGTTCTCATGTTGAATTGTGCTGTACAAGCAAATGAAGGTCCCCAAAGCTAAGCTATGTCCATGTCATTAAGGTCAAGGTTATTTTGAGGAAGCAGCTCTTCTCTGGTCATATTTTGAGTGCCTTCCAACCTGAGGGACTCATTTTCTGGCACTATATCAGACAACATCCTGCTATTCCATAAGGTTTTCAGTGGTTAACCATTCAGAGTGGTCTGACTCTCCTTCACCCTAGGCTGTCTTAGTGTGCGAGCTCCACTGAAACCTGTCCACTATGAGTGTCCCTGCTGGTATTTAAAATACCAGTGGCATAGCTTCCAGAATCACAGAAACACACAAGTCACCAAAGTCTGACAAAAGGACTGATGAGTAGTAGACTCCAGACCCTGGAGCTCGCTCCTCAATCATGATACACTCCTCCAGATGTCCTCTATTCTTATTACCTCCCCTATTACAAAGAGATTGTCCTTCAAACTCTATGCTTTAAGAGATTAAGAACAGCTCTATAATCTGCCCACAGCATCCCAACTGGGAAACAGATCAGTAAGTCTTTACAAATGGTCAGACCTGAAGGGAAAAAAATAACAAAAACAGGTTTACAGAAACAAAACAGCAATAACCCAATTCCCTGATTAAGAAAGTAAGAAGAAAATTACTAATGAACTTAATTTACAGATTTCCAAATCTATAGACATAAACTCAGGTGACCAGAGTGATAAGATTTGAGGTCCTAGGGGATTTGGTTTGGAACTTTTTTCCGCCAAGATGGTTTTACCTACAAGTTCTTACTCAAGAGTTACACAATACTCTGTCATCATTTTGTGTTTAGTCCAAAAGGAGCCAAAAGGTAGGTGGAATAATCAGTGTTCTTGTCTCTAATGAGGTTCTTGGGGAATCTATCTCCAGTGACCATGGAGTGTCCCCTGTAAATGCTTGCTCTGTGGTTTCCCCAAATGTCTTTCCTGCACAGAGAGCTAAGACCATGAACCCCTATTCCTTATTTGCTCAGGATCGTCCATATTTCCAACACTTTCCAATCCCCACCATAGAGAAAAGCATTGGGCATTCATAGAGAAATGAAGAACACATGCTAGCTACAGAACCAACTTTACCCAGGTAAGATTACACCAGAGGAGATGTTCTTATACCTACACATTAAGACATAAAGTTCATTTAGGGACTTCTGCTTTTAAATCTTGTAGATTTAAGAAGCAAGAGCAGTAATCTTGAATCTAGTAACTGGATCATGAAATAAACCCACTAATAATCAGTTGTTTCTATTATCTTTTTATGAGCTAGTAAGGCATGAAGAAATCCCTAGGAAATGTTAAAAGGGGGCACACACAGTCACAGAGATCAGCTGAGTATGTCTCTGTGTTGGCTTTATTTTTTTATGTAATATCACAAGGATGAGTCAGGTAAGACCAGCATCACCTAAGACTGGGAGCCAGAAGGGGGATAGGGGCTGGGAGAGAGATCCTGACTGAGCAACTCTGATAAAGTAAATAAGACCATGGATGGAGCCTGACCCATCCCATCTGAACCTTCAGTTCCTAGATTTCTGTTTGTGTCTCTCTTTGCATCTGAACATAGACTCATGAGTTCAGCAAACCAGTCAAGTGTCTCTGAGTTCCTCCTCCTGGGGCTCTCAATGCAGCCCCAGCAGCAGCAACTGCTCATTGTGCTCTTCCTGAGCATGTACCTGGCCACAGTCCTGGGAAACCTGCTCATCATCCTGGCCATCAGCACAGACTCCTGTCTGCACACCCCCATGTATTTTTTCCTCAGCAACCTGTCCTTCGTGGATGTCTGCTTTTCCTCCACCACTGTCCCCAAAATGCTGACCAACCACATACTTGGGAGTCAGTCCATCTCCTTCCCTGGATGTCTCACACAGCTGTATTTTTACATTGTATTTGGTGACATGGACAATTTCCTTTTGGCTGTGATGTCCTATGATCGCTTTGTTGCTGTGTGCCACCCTTTACACTATACAACAAAGATGACCCATCAGCTCTGTGCTCTGTTGGTCGCTGGATCATGGGTCACTTCCAATATGAATGCCTTGTTGCACACCCTGCTGGCAGCTCAACTCTCATTCTGTGCAGATAACATAATCCCCCACTTCTTCTGTGATATAATTCCTCTCCTCAAACTCTCCTGCTCTGACACACACCTCAATGGGGTGATGGTTCTTACTGTGGGGGGGCTGACAGTGTTAACCCCGATGGTTTGCATCCTGGTTTCCTATATTTACATCTCCTGTGCTGTCCTAAGAATCCCATCCACAAAGGGGAAATGGAAAGCCTTCTCCACCTGTGGCTCCCACCTGGCTGTGGTTTCCCTCTTCTATGGCACCATCATTGCTGTGTATTTCAACCCTTCATCCTCCCACTCAGCTGGGAAAGACACTGCAGCGACTGTAATGTACACAGTGGTGACCCCCATGCTGAACCCTTTCATCTACAGCCTGAGGAACAAGGACATGAAAGGAGCTCTAAGAAAGATGATTGGCAGGAAGACAGCTATCTGATGAAAGAATCATGGACTATCAATGCCAGGTTTAGAAATCTCTGCCATCTCACTAGAATATGATAACCTATGTGTCAGTGTCTGTAAGTAACTTAGGCTGTTCACAAAAGATTATTTATTTTAGTATCAATTATTACCTATTAACTACAACCTGGTATCAGTAACAATATTTATTTTTAATGAATTAATTATATATTATTTTACATAAAGGCTAAGCTTTTCCTTTTTAAATGATCACTTAGAAAAGCTCCCGCTAATTATTATTTTTTCACTTCTATTTTGGAAATGCTTTCAGAATTTGCAATCTATCCAATTCTGACAAGCTATAAAACCTTAAGGGAAAGGGGAGGGGTGGAAGAACAAGGTAGAGAGGGGAACACAGAGGCAGGTTTGCATTGGTTAAATGGGATAGAGGTAAATAGTGATGGATGCTCAACCTTGGAACAACAGGGCTCTGTGATACAAGGATTGAGGCATAGTCTGAAAAGGGGAAATAATGTTAATGTTTTGCGTTATCTTATGAATATTGGTTTTCATTACCTATTATTGCAAAACACACAGTTGATGGGATAGAAGAAATATCAGGAAACAAGATTACAGAAAGCTTGTAAGGCCGTCTTCAGCCTATAACTCATGGGAATACCTAAAAGAGGTTCTAGAACTTGCCCAGTGAAATGGGCTTCTTGCTGAGCCTTTGCAGAGTATAGGACCTTAGGTAGAATCCTGAGACCCATCCAGAACCTTCTGAGGTGGGACATTCCAACTAGAAAGAACAAGCAGACCAGCCTGGAACAGCTAGAGCAACAGAAGATACATCTTCAAAGAAAGATCAGCAGGAAAAACAAAACAAAAATGGCAGTATGATTGGCTACTACAAGATCAAGCAAGTTGTTCACTGGGGAGCCATCAAGGCAAGCAATCAAGCCCTTTAAGGACAAATCCCCCTCCAAGACTGAACAAAAGAGCAGGCACATAAGCTTCCTGGTGACCACATTGGTCTACTGGTGAGTGGAAGAGGGGGAAAGGCAGCAATGAAGAAATGGGCTGAATTCAACTACACTCCATAGACTACCGTTGACCTGGAGATGAGAGAGAGAAGAGGAAGGGCTGGTTGGTTCAAGTGTGGTGAGACCTAGGGACTCCTAAGCCCATGGACAATGACATAGCCATGGAGGGCTACGGCTGAGAGTGAAGCAACCAGCTGATATGAAATGAGTGGAGACGCACGAGAATGCCCAAACTTGCAGACAGTACCCATTTGACCTAGCCTCGATGGCTCGATCAATTATATTATCCTATAATTGAT
>NW_006408775.1:3365937-3367915 GCF_000296735.1 Chrysochloris asiatica
TGTAAATAATCACTGCAATGAAATGATGGTGTAAAGCCAGTGTTTTCCCATATAAACTATCATTCAGTTCACAATTTAAAAAATAAATAAAAGTATAGGTTTGTCAGATTGTGAGGTAAAAATCTAGTATAATAATCTACTTGAGCTGTTTAAGGAAAGCTGAAACATTTCTTTAATTAAACATCCTATAATTGTCTTCCCATAACAAAGGAGCTCTGGTAGCATAGTGGTTACAAATCGGGCTGCTAACCTCAGGGTCAGAAGTTCGAAACTATCAGCTGTCCCACAGGAGAAAGATGAGGCTTTCTGCTCCCGTAAAGATTTGCAGCCTTGGAAACCCTGTACAGGGTTGCTATGAGTCAGAACCGACTCCACAGCACACAACAACAACAGCATAACATATCAGCATACCCAGAGAGGTCAAATCACTAGAGAGCACTGTGGTCTAACAGTAAGGGGGAATTCTTTGTGAAGTTTTCTGTGGGCCAAAGGTTTACTGTCCTAAGATCAGTGTGATCATGATTCACATTCACTTGTTTCAGACAAAAATCCTAAGAATACGCCATGTATTTTATTACCTTAATATTTTGGGGTATACTCAGCAAGGGAATATCTTTTTTTCTTAGGAGTCCCTAGTAACATAAATGGGTTACGTGACTATTAGTTGGAAGGTTGACTATTTGAACCCACCAAGAAGTACTCTGGAAGAACGAGATTGGTCATCTGTTTTTGAAAGGACGCAGCCTAGAAAACCCTTCAGAGCAGTTCTACTCTGCACGCATGGGATCATCACGAGTCAGAAAAGACTCAGTGGCAACTAAGGATGATAGCAACAATGCTTTTTTTCTTCCTAAGGAACAAGTAAACATTTGCTATTCTATCCCTCTAAGATGTCTGTCCCTTCTCCTTGACTCTTCATGATCCAAGTCAATGTCCTTCACATCTCTGGTGAGATTTACAGGTATTTTATTCTTTTTAATGCTATTATAAATGGAATGGTTTCCATAATGTCTCTTTCAGATTTTTCACTGCTGGTGGATGGGAACCCTATAGCACCTCCTTTATGAAGCCTTTGATGGTTCTTCTCACTGAGACTCATTCTCTCCAATGTAATCCCACAAAGAAATTCTACTTTGAGTTATTTCTCATGTGACGTTACCTAGCCAACCACTGCTGCTGCTTCTGTACTTCAGTTAGAGAATGAGATGCTTGGGATTCACACATAACGTTCACTTTGTTTACTGTTATGGATTGACTGTTGTTGTTAAGTTCATTGAGTTGGTTCCGATTACAATGACCCTGTAGAGAGTTTCTGAAAATCTTTGCTAGAGAAGAAAGTCTCATCTTTCTCCTGAGGAGCTGACCTTGTGATTCACAGTCCAGTGCTTATCCTACAGAGCCACTGCACTTCCCATAGATTGATTTATTGTTATTGTTGTTAGGTGCCATCGAGTTGCTTATGACTCATTGTGACCCTATGCACACCAGAACTAAACACTTCCCAGTTCTGCACCATGATCACAATTGTTACACTTAAGCACACTGCTGCTGCCACAGTGTCAATCCATCTCATGGTGTCTTCCTCTTTTTTTTTGCTGACCCTCTTCTTTTTCAAGCCTAACATCCTTCTCAGGGGACATGTCCCTCCTAATAATATGTCCAAAGTATCTCACCATCCTGAATTCTAAAGAGCATTCTGGCTGTACTTCTTCCAATGCAGATTTGTCTGTTCTTCTGGAAGGCCATGGTACTTTCAATATTCTTCACCAACACCATAACTCAGATGTATTAATTCTACTATATTCTTCTTTAGTCAGTGTCCAACTTTCACATGCATATGAAGAAATTGAAAATACTGACTTGGGTCAGACACAACCTTAGTCCTCAACCTGATATCTTTGCTCTTGAACACCTAAGAAGTCTTTTGCAGCAGATTTGCCTAGTGCAATATATCATTTGATTTCTTGATTGTTGCTTT
>NW_006408775.1:3368880-3370870 GCF_000296735.1 Chrysochloris asiatica
GAACCCTATGCAGAGAAGCAGTGATACCAGAGATGGAGACAGAGATGAGGACATGGAGAGAGGGAGCAGCTGAGGACTCTAGACTCATGGAAAGAGAGGGACTGAGTGCTAGTGGCCAGGAGGCAGGCTTGCAGAATGTGCCCTATGGTTGTTTAAATGATTATATATTCCTGAGTGTTTTGGTGTACATCTCCCTGCCTAAAAAAAAACAAAAAACAGACAGGATAGAAGCAAATACTGTTGAACGATGATGCACAGAGGGGATTGTAATCATTGTAATGAAACAATGAGTGTAAACCCGATGTTCTCCCATGTAAGCTGTCACTCAATTCACAATAAAAAAACTTTAAAAAAATAAAAAAGAATGAATTATATATAAAAAAAAGTATGTCAAAAGAGAGCGAACTTTGCTCTTGAACATAGAGAAGCTAAAGCAAATGGAAGAAATGATGGCATAAAAGAGCTGAACAGAAAATTTCAAAAAGCAGCTCAAGAAAACAAAGTGAAATGTTGTAATGAAATGTGCAAAGACCTGGATTTAAGAAATCCCAAAGAAAGAACTTGCTCAGCATTTCTCAAGCTGAAAGAACGGAAGAAAAAAAACCAAGCTTCCAGTTGCAATATTGAAGGATTCCATATAGAGCAAATAGAACCCTTCAATATTGGATTCTATTTCAATATTGGATAAGGATATCAATGTTGGATATTGGATACGGACATGATGCATCATAAAGTGGAGGGTCAGCAAAAGGAGGAAGACCCCCAACAAGACGGAATGACACAGTGGCTGCAACAATGGACTCAAGCATAACAACAGTTGTGTGGATGGTGCAGGATTTAGTTCTATTGTGCATAGGTTGCTGTGAGTCAAAAATAACTTAACCACACCCAACAACAACAGGGTCTGGAGTAGATTCCCCTTGGTGGTTCTCAGCTCACACCAGAAATCCCAATATATACTACATCATGCCTTTCTGCCCCATAGAGGATTCATGATGGATGAAGGAATTTGGAACTGGGTGTGAGGGCCTGCAGGTCATTATCAACAAGATTTGGCCTGCACCATGTCCATCTGAAAGCAGAAAGCTCTCCTGTCTGCCTTGGGTGCTGTGAAGACAAATCTACAGAGAGGAGTAATAGATGGAAGAGCTGCTGGAGAAGTAGAAGCCGGAGAAAGTACTGATGGCTTCTTGGAGTTCAAGACCTTTCCTAGTGAGGGACTACATTCTGACCTCACTCACACTTCTCTGTTACAAAGTACAGAAACCAAGTCTTGGTTATATTTGTAGTTTGTTACAACACTGGAAACTATAAGATGCTTTGGATGTTTTTAATGCCAGGGATTTGTTAAAAAAACATTTAGTTTGATTGATTTTTAAAAATTAATTTTGGTCTTATGTTGGAGGGTTTAAGTGGGAAGACAAATTTGTTTATTTTCTGTCAGATTTTTAATTTGATCTACTTGATGAGTTTAGGGAGTCAGGATCAGAAACAAGGACTACAAGTCCCCATTAAAGCAATTCAGTTAAAGACAAAGAGTGGATTCAATGGTCTAGGGAGACGGAGTAGAATGAGATGGAAGAAGTAAAAGAATAAACCACTTATGGAGGACAAAAGACATATATGGGGATGATAGAGTTGGATGTGATAAAATAGTCAATAAGAGAGGAACAAGGAAAATATGGTGTGTCAAAAGTTAGAAAATACATGAGTTTATAAAGAAACTAATGATAAGCAATGCCAATGAACAACAAATAAAGTATAATGAGTGGATGGCATCATTGTATATTGTAAAGGTATGTGTTTAAATAAAATTTGCTTATGGATGAAGTTGCCCAAAATTCCAACTGAAAGGGAAGGATTCTTCATATCAAGTATCAAGCTTGCCTTCGCAGTATACTGGGTTGGTAGGGATGGGCAACTTAGTCTTTGGCTATCAATATTGGGGCTACCAAAGCATGAGGAGTACTGGTGTGGCACTGTGGGTTAA
>NW_006408775.1:3371630-3372600 GCF_000296735.1 Chrysochloris asiatica
CCTTCACTCAACTCACAATAGAAGCTTTAAAAATAAAAATGCTAAATGTTGTTTTCAATGAATATGGTAAATGGACCAGAAGTGAGTACCTGACCTTTGGTCTAGCAGTAAGGTACAGCTGTTTTTGTTATTATGGTTGTGCTGTTGTTGTCACTGTTACTGAAATTTTGTCTGAGATTGGGTTCTCCAAGAGCACATGCCATGGTGACTGTTGGGTACAAGATGTTTACAGAGATCAACAGCTCTGGAAGGAGGAGACGGACACAGCTTTACGTGATGGGAAAAGTGAAACTCCAATGAAGACAGCACACAGCCATAGTAGCCCAACAGGGAGCCCATGGTCCATCAGCGTTGTCACTGGTGATGCTAAAATGCAGGACCTTTCAACTGCATCTGGATCACTCACTGGGTGTCAGCCACCAAGAAAAGGCATGACCTCGAAAAACCTCCCTATTTGCTGCTGAGGCCACTCTAGTAGGAGCTGACAACTGAAGGCCACAAGACCTTTCTAGAAGGCAAAGTAGAAGGGGCAGCACAACTCTGCATTCACCTCAAATGTTAAATAGCAAACAGCAGTACCAAACTACCGAGTATGCCGAATGCCTTACATATTCTGAAAAATGCTAACAGAATGTTACGAAGGGGGTAATATCTTCATTGTGCAACTAAGCAAGACATTCAGTTATTTCTTTATGGTTTTCTTTGATTCCCTCAAATATTCCACAGTAAACATGTTGTATGTGGTGCTGTGGGTGTATGCGCTGGAACGCAATGTCGGTTTGAACCACAAGGTCAGTGGTTCAAGCTCACCAACTGCTCCTCGGAAATCCTATACAGGGCCACTATGAGTCAGAACCAATCTGATGGCACTTAACACCAACAATAGCAACAATTGTTTAAATGTTTCAAAATTCCATCATAGCATTTTGAAATGTAAGTTTGGAAAACTCTTAATGATATAGGTTGTTTT
>NW_006408775.1:3372735-3373897 GCF_000296735.1 Chrysochloris asiatica
CTGTTGAGTCAATTCCAACTCATAGCAACCTGTATAGGGTTTTCAAGGAGTGGACTGGTGGGTTTGAACCACACTGGTGGGTTTGAACCACCAATTTTGCAGTGATCAATTAAGTGCTTATCCTACAGTGCCACACCCAGAAAATTAAACAGTGCCACCCTCCTCTGGCATAAAACCATGACCCTAAATCTCCAAAACATGAAAACTAATCTCATGTGATTTTTGACCCCCCATAACTAGCATACACAGCTACGCTACTGTTTTGTTAATGCTGTAAGTTCTCAGATATCTGTCACACAACTCTGCCAAGTCAGCGTTTTACAGGGCCACAACTTACTGACAGCAATTACAATCACTGTTTGTGGAAACGTACCCTTAATGAGTCTGATATTTCCATCCCTACCGACCTCCCCTTTCTCTACCTTTCACTCCTGGTAACCACTAATAAACCTTGTTCTCTAGACAACTTTTTATATAAGTGAATCTTATTTTTTAATAATCTTTTTTATATAAGTGAAGTTCTGCAATATTTGTGACTGGCTTTTTGTTGTTGTTGTTCATTGTAATGTCTCCCCGATCCATCCATATTGAAGCAAATACCAAGGCTTCCCTTCTCCTATGGGGTGATTAGTATTCCATTCATTGTAGGTCAGATCTCTCCACAGAAACCATGCAGGCAAGAAGGTAATGGGGAGACATATATAAAACCCTGAGAGGGGAAAAAAAAAACTGCCACCCAAGAATCCTCTACCCAGCCAAGCTGTCAATCAAATACAATGGTGTAATCAAAACATTCCAGGATAAGCATAAGCTAAGGGATTTTGCCAAAGCCAACCCAGCTATGAAAAACATCCTAAAGGAAGTTTTGTGGACTGAGAACCAACAAGAACAGACAACAGCTAGAGAATGATGTACATGGCAGCATCACCCCGAACTCAATCGACAAATGGAAGAGTCAAGAACAGAATAAAATTATTAAGAACAGGATCTGGGAGGTCAGTCTATGATTAAAATAATTACAATGTGAAAAAAGCTAAACACAAAGGAACAGAGATCCAGGTGGTGAGAAGGTCAGGTAGATACAGGATAAAACAGACTGTCTTAAATGGAGAGAAGAGTTAATGGAATACAAGGTAACCACAACAATGGAGTTGGAGTAGGG
>NW_006408775.1:3376171-3381614 GCF_000296735.1 Chrysochloris asiatica
AATTACATGAAAACCTAGTGAAGTAGCTGGTTTTCTGTAAAAATATACAAGTAACAAAAACTGATATAGATGAAATACAAAGTAATCTTCTGTATGAATTGAGACTAGCAGAAGAAGGAACAAATCTGTTGGGGAGGAAGTGTAGTCAGAATGCTCCTTTGAAGCAAGGATGGCAAAACTTCATCTCAGTGCTTTGGACATGTGACCAGGAGGGACCAATTCATGGAAAGGGACATCAGGCTTGGTGAAGTAGAGAGTCAGCACAAACAAGGCAGACTCTCAACAAGTTAAGAGTGGCACAGTGGCTGAAATAATGGGCTCAAACATGGCAGGGCTGTGAGGGTGGCACTGGCTGGGCACTGTTGTGTGCTGTAGTATACAAGGTCACTACAAGGTCAGAACCAACTCGAAGACAACTAACAATGACAACAATGGAGGAGGTTGTTTAAACGGTCACCCCTTCTTTTGCCTCCACCACTATCCACATGCCCACCTATAAAGCAAAGATTGTAGTTTTCATTCGAATGTTTAAAGAACAGGTATTTTCAATCATATGAAGATTTCATGGATACACAGATTAAAAATTGAAGACACTCCCATGTATTATTCAAGGAAAACATGTTAATACACAAAGCTGATCAATATAAAAAAGACAAGCAGATGCTAAACTCAGAAACAGCCTGATTCTGACTTCAGCTAGTTGTCACACAAGATCTCTTACCCATTTCTCTAAAATGAGAAATTACGGAAACTTGTTCTATTTTTCACTTTTTTCTTCAAAATCCAGAGCATTCTGTTTGGTGGTGTTTTACCCAGTTTCAAGTATTTCTCAAATGTGCTTTCTCCCACACTTGTTTCAAAATAAATTTCAAATCCCATTCTAAATTGCAAACTCCCATTATGTTTTCATGCAAACAAAATAACTACTGAGTACATGTTACTATGGGACTTGGTGAAAATACTTAAAGGCAATACATGGAAAACTGTGTATCTTGAGTAGCAATTCTGAAAAGATTTGGTAGAAAATGCAAGTGTAAAGCCAGGATAGAAGGCTCTATATACAAATGCTTAAGCACATTGTCAGAAGCCAAGAAAACAATTAATAGGCATGCTGGGTATTTGGATAGAGGAAGATACTTCTTATTTAAATGACTGATTGTTGTTACTGTTATGTCGTGTCAAGTTGGTTCCGATTCATAGCGACCCTACGCACAACAGAACAAAACACTGCTGAGTCCTGCGCCAGCCTCACAGCCGTTACACAATTACCCATGTTCCTACTATAATGTGGTATGGTGGTGGCGGTGTGCCGTGGAATCTGTTCCGACTCATAGTGACGCTGTACAGGGTTTCTGAGGCTGTAAATCTTCATAGGAGGGCGAAAGCCTCATCTTTTCCCCACAGAATGACTGGTAGTTTCAAACTGCTGACCTTGAGGTTAGCAGTCCGACTCCTAAACACTATGATACCAGAGCTCCTTATAACATTGTACAATGCATCCCAAACCAAAATCCAATGCTGTTGAGTCTATTCTGACTTACAGTAAACTGATAGGACAGGGCAGAATGCCCATAAAGTTTCAATAGCTGAAATCTTTATAAAAGCTCATTGCCCCATTTTATCCCAAGGAGCAAATGAGTAGGCTGTGCCGATTGCCAATGCCCTCCAGCCCAAACCCCCAGGAATACACCTCTAGTTTTTGTGTTTACTACTCATTACAAGAAAGAAGACACTTACTCTAGAGTCATGAACTTCTCAATAAAAGGGTGTTACAGAAAGGTCATCCAGGATTTAACCATTGCACCACTAGGGGACCTTTTATGATACATAAAGTTCTGATAAAAAGGTAAGCATAATGAGCTCAAATGCTGGCCTGAATTAGGGCTTTCTGTCGCCCTAAATTAATCCTTCCCTTGTTAAACATAGAGAAATTCACAGAACATCAGTATCAGACAAGGTGACCATATGGGATCAAGGCAAACCAAGACCACTGCAGTCATGTTTGGACAAGACAAAAACATTAACATTGTCTACTTGGGTCGGACCCGACTCGATGGCACTTAACAACAACAACAACAACAACTACCCAGACATAACCAAACAGCCCCCATCCTGGCTGATAGGAATGACGGCTGATTCCTTACCAATTCCTGGTTTCACCTCCCTCTAGTCTGTCCTCCTCTAGACAAGATACTGACATACCCAATACGAATTACCCCTGCTTTCGGACCACATCTAATCCAAACCAAAGCCTTGAGTCCTTAAACCCTCCCCAAATCACCTCATACGCAAATCCTAGAGGTCCTTTCTCTAAAACCCTCTTACTGAGAATTCCCATGATTCTAGAATGAGTATGCTCTTTCTTCTGATGAGTAATAAACAAAAATCTAGAGGTGTATTCCCGGGAGTTTGGGCTGTATAACACTAGCAATTGGAATAGCCTAGTCATTTCCTTAAAGAATCTCTCTTTCCCTTTTAAACTTGAAGAGATTGTTTCAAGAGTTTCTTCTCTCAAGACAAATCCACGGATAGACACACACTAAGTTACAGAGACCTCTTTAGAGTGTTGTTGTTAGGTGCCTTCTAGTCAATTCTGACTCAGAGATCCTATGGACAAACAGAACAAAACACTGTTGGTTTTCCGCACCTCCCTCACCGTTGTTGTTCTGATAGAGCCAACTGTCGCTGCCACTGTGTGAATCCATTTTGTTGAGGGTCTTCCTCTTTCTCACTGACCCTCCACTTTACCAAGCATGATGTTCTTCTCTGGGGATTGGTTCCTGCTGAAGAAATGTCCGACGTATGAGAGATGAAGTCTAGTCATCCTGCATTCTAAGGAACTTTGGGTGCACTTCTTTCAATACAGATTCGTTTGTTCTTCTGTTAAGTCCATGGTACTTTCAGTACTCTTCGCCAACACCTTCATTCAAACGCATCAGTTCTTTTCTGGTCATTCTTATTCATTGTTCAACACTCACATGCATATGAAGCAATGAATTCAGAGAAGAGGGGTAAGAGATTTTATTAAAGGTAGTTTTCTCTATCACATTTAGAGCCCATGTCATTGATGACCAGAAAAAAATTTCATAGAAATCACTTTTGTTAGAGCCCCTTTCATTTCCTTGTTCCTGAGGCTGTAGATGAAAGGGTTCAGCATGGGAGTCACCACTGTGTACATCACAGCAGCCGCAATGTCTTTCTCAGCTGAGTGAGAGGATGAAGGGCTAAAATACACAGCAATGATGGTGCCGTAGAAGAGGGAAACCACAGCCAAGTGGGAGCCACAGGTGGAGAAGGCTTTCCATTTCCCCTTTGTGGATGGGACTCTCAACACAGTACACGTGATGCAAATGTAGGAAACCAGGATGCAAACAAATGGGGCGATCATTATTAGGACCCCCTCAGTCAGAATCATCATTTCATTGAGGTATGTGTCAGAGCAGGAGATTTTTAGAAGAGCAGATATATCACAGAAAAAGTGAGGGATCATGTTGTCTGAACAGAATGACAGTCGAGCCATAAGCAGAGTATGCAGCAGAGCATTGGAATTGGCAATCACCCAGGATCCAGTGACCAGCAGAGCACAGCGCTGAGGGGTCATCTTTGTTGTGTAGTGTAAGGGGTGGCATACAGCCACAAAGCGGTCGTAGGCCATCACAGTCAAGAGGAAATTGTCCATGTTTGCAAATACAATGAAAAAATACATCTGCATGAGACACTCAAGGAAGGAAATGGTTTTACTGATGAGTAGGTTAGCCAAAATATTGGGGACAATGGTGGAGGAGAAGCAAATGTCCACGAAGGACAGGTTGCTGAGGAAGAAGTACATGGGGGTGTGCAGACGGGAGTCTGTCCTGATGGCCAGGATGATGAGCAGGTTTCCCAGGACTGTGGCCAGGTACATGCTCAGGAAGAGCCCGAAGAGGAGCTGCTGCTGCTGGGGCTGCCTGGAGAGTCCCATGAGGAGGAACTCAGAGACACTCGACTGGTTTGCCCAAGTCATGGCCATGGAGCCAGATTAATGCACAGCAGCAAATTCAGAAACCTAGACCAGTATGGATAAAATGTGGCAAATCAAGCTGTACTCTGATATCTTTATAAATCACTTAATAGAGTTGCTAAGACAAGATCTGTCCACTCTACCTACTCTCCAATATCCGATACTCAGTCTTATGTCATTCCTATTGGATTCCCTGACCTTGTTTTATATTTCTAAAACTTGGAAACCATGAGGAATATATACAGTCCAACTCTGTGGTTATATGTGTCTCTGTGTACAATTTTTCAGTTCAAACCCCAATAAGATATTTGTTGTTGTAAAGTCCCATCAAGTTGGTTCTGACCCATACCAACACTGAGTAGGGTTTCCAAGAAGCAGCTGGTGAGCTTGAACCACCGATGTTATGGTTCAAATGACTTTGCAGTCCAGTGCATTAGCCCACAGCACCATAGCTCATAAATTAAAAACAGGTGATTTTTCACTAGGTTTAGCTCATTATCCATCTAATGGATTCAGGATTTCTAATATTTATCCTGGGTCTGGAAGGTTTAGCAAAGGTGTTCTTAAAAAATGGTTATGTCTTAAAAATGAAATACTTATGTCTCCTCTGTTGGAATCTTACCTGAGGACAGTTGTTGATGTAGCTAGTATGTGTTCTTCGCCTCGTTATAACTAACTGGCCAATGCTTTTCTATGGTGGGGATTGGAAAGACTTGAGAATATAGACAGGTTCTGACCAAGCAAGGAGTAGGTGTTCATGGTCTTAGTTCTCTGTGCAGGAAGGATGTTTGTGGGGATCACAGAGCAAGCATTTACAGGCAACCACATGGCTACTGGGGCCAGATTCCCTGAGAGCCTCATTAGAGTGAAGAAGAGAGAAAATTGTGCCACCTCACTTTTGGCCCCTTTGGACAAAACAATAATGATAGAATATTATGTAACTTCTGAGTCAAAACTTGGAAATGAAACCATCTTTGTAGAGACAAATCCCACACAGAATTCCCTAGAATCTCACACCTTTGTGATGTAGGCTTAAGTCTGGGTTTGGAAATTCAGTTATTAAAGTATTTTTCTTCCTACTCTCTTAGCTAAGCAACTTGACTTATTGCACTCAAATCTGTGTAAACCTTTTGTTTCCGCACATGTCTGTTGATTTATTTTATTGACCGAGTGATTCCTTTACCAACAGTGTTGCTGCATTTTAGAATTGTTCTTAATCATTTAAGGCATTTGGTGTAATGTATAAACTGTTTTTAATGGGGGCTGAGGGGAGATTTCTGAAAGAGTATAGCATGCCATGATTGAGGAATATTGGGCTCCTGGACTAGAATTCGCTTTCACAACTCAATGGATCACCCTATTAAGAGAATGCTTCCCTCTGCAAGTCTGCCTCCTGGCCAGTAGTTTAAATTATTATATATGTCTCAGTGTTTAAAAAAAAAA
>NW_006408775.1:3402135-3403507 GCF_000296735.1 Chrysochloris asiatica
TGGACTATAAGATTAACCACTCCTGTGTTTTTGTTACAAATCTTCTACCTTTAGAATTGTGACAGTCGTAATCAGTCGTGATAACAATGATTCACTATTGAATCATATGAATCTTATCCCCATCTCTTTTAACCAGACCCATCTAGACAAGATGAAAACTATTCAGTGGGGACTCTTTGTTTCCCCACACACTATTAAACTAAGCTTTCCCTGAAACCTTATAAGCCAGTCAATTTGTGCCTTTATTGCCCCTCATTTTAGGTAGCCAATGTCTAAGTTGCCTATTCCTATCTACCCTGTGTACAGAGAGGATAGCATTGATACTTGACGTGAAGACTCCTTCCCTCTCTGTTGCTATTTAGAGTTACCACCAACATGAGTATAGGCCAAGTTCATTAAATTGTAGCAATTCACCCTCATCTCCTTTATCAAAATTTGTTTTGTTCTTTTTTTTTTTTTCCATCTTCCTCTAGTCCAGTTCTGATTATCAAGTCATCAAGGCAAGGTCAAATGGTACTGCCTGAAACTTTGGGTGTTCTTTTATGACCTGCCTCACTTTATATCAGCTGAATGCTTCACTTTCAACTCTAGACCTTTGTGGCTGTGTCTTTGTCCACAGGCTCAGGTGTCCCAAGGTCTCACCATATTTTGGACCAACCAGACCTTACTTCAAGGATAATATTCTTTTTTTATTTTTAAAAATGTTTCATTGTGAATTATGTGATAGTTTACATGGGAGAACATTAGCTTTACATTTATCTTATATTATATCATTTCATTGACATGGTCACAATCCCTTCCATGCATCATCAGACAACCAAACGGTATACTCTGCAAGCCTACCCCTCTATAGTCAGCACACAGACCCTCTCCTCTCTGGGTCTAGAGTCCCCAGACACTTCATCTCTCCATGTCATCATCTCTGCCTCCATCTCTGGCTTCACTGTTTCTTTGGATATGGTTCCGCTCTCTGCTCTTCTCCCTTGATGGTCCCAGTGACCTCTGCTCCTGGATTGCAAAGTGTACCACTACCCTTCTTTTACTACAAAATGTCTACCTTTACATTTCCAACCTCACAGTCAGTCCTGATAACAATTATTCACTATTGTGCCAAATAAGTGCCAGCCCCATCTCCTTTCACCAGTCCCACCTACACAGATTGGATACGACTTACTGAATGGAGATTCTACCATCCTCTGTACCCTTTGGATCTAGGCTACCTCTTGAAAGCGTGTAAGCCAGGCATTTCTTGCCTTTGTAGCCCCACCCCCATTTTGGGTGTTTTTGTTGTTGTTGTCAGGTGCCATAGAGTCAGAACCAACTCATAGTGACCCCATGCACAGCAGAACGAAACAATGTCCGATCCTGGGCC
>NW_006408775.1:3405307-3407045 GCF_000296735.1 Chrysochloris asiatica
CTCCGGTCTTTAGTGTTTAATTCATCAAATCTGTTCTTCAGATGATCTCTAAATTCAGGAGGGATAAATTCAAGATCATATTTTGGCTCTCATAGATTTGTTTTCATTTTTTTCAGCTTTAATTTGAATTTGCATACCCATTTTGGGTAGCCAATGTCCAAGTTGCCCATCCCCGTGAACACTGTGTATTGAGAGGGTGGGAATGATCCTCACTATAAGAATTGTTCCCTCTTTTGAGCTACTGCATCCATAGGTTTAGGTCAAGTTCATCAAATTGTATCAGATTACACTTTTTTTCCTCTTCTTTCTTCTTCTAGTTGAATTTTGATCACACAGCCACTGAAGCCAGGTCAAGTGTGTATTATCTGCAAGTGTGGTTGTTCTTGTGCAGATACCATCACCTCTTATCACCTGGAAGCTTCACTCACCACTCTAGTCCTCTGTGGCTATGTCACTGACTCTGAGCCCAGGAGTCCCCGGGTGTTGCCAAACTGCTGGACAACCAGGTCTCCATCCATGTTCAAAGGAGTCTATTTAACATGGTAGAGCTTAGCTGGCTGCTTCATTGCTGTTTCTCCCTCACTTCCCATCATCAGTGACCAACATGGTCACCAGTCAGAGCGCACATCTGCTCATGTATTCCCATTGAGTCTTACTCTTGGAAGGGGGTTGCCCTGAGGGGACCCTACCACTTGCCTTGATGTCTGCTGGGCGAGCAACTTATTTGTTCTTGTAGTAGTTAGACTGCCATTATTGTTTTGTATTTTTCCTGTCGGTCTTTCTTTCAAGAAGTATCTTCTGTTCTTCTAGCCGCTCCAGGATGGTCTGCTTGTCCTTTCAAGTGGAAATTTCCCACCTCAGAAGATTCTGGATGGGGTTCAGGATTCCACCTATGGTCTTATGTAATGCAGAGGCTCCTCAGGAAGCCTCCTTCACTCCAATCAGTTATAGGCAGAAGACGGACTTACAAGCTTTCTATGGTGATGTTTCTAGCTATTCCTTTCTCTCCCCCTCAAGTGTCTATTTTATAATGTTTTGCAAGGGAAACCAAGATTCAAAAGACAGTCAAGAATCTTAACATTGTTTCCCCCCTTTTGCCCTCAATCCCTGTATCCCAGAGCCCTGTTGTTCCAAGGTTGTGCATACATCATTATTTACCTGTGTCCCACTTAGCTCAAGCAAACCTGCCTAATTGTTCTTCCATCTGCCATTTTCTTCCATTCTCCTCCCCTTCTTGTGTATTGCCCCACTCCCTAGCACCAAAACTATTCTGTGTCTATTCCCTACCTTGTGCTCCATCTTCCCCTGCCTTCCCTCACCCTACCCTCTACATCCCAGTAACCAGCAAAGAATCCCCCACCCCTTTTAGTATGGGTTTCTTTTTCTTATTTTTCTTAGTCTTTTACAATAGTGGTCCTATGCAGTATTTCTCTTTTGTGACTAATTTCACTCAACATAATATCCTCAAGGCTCATCGATGTTATGCGGTGGCTTGCAACTTCCTTGTTATTCTTCAAGGTAGCATAGTATTCCATTGTGTGTATGTACCACAGTTAGTTTACCCATTCTTCAGTTGATGGGCACTTTGGCTGTCTCCATCTTTTTGCTATTGTAAATAGGGCTACAATGAACATTGGTGTGCATATATCTACTCGTGTTATGGCTCGTATTTCTTGTGGGTAAATACCAAGTAGAGGAATTGCTGAATCATAAGGTATTTCTATTTCCAACCTTCTGA
>NW_006408775.1:3408146-3416984 GCF_000296735.1 Chrysochloris asiatica
CATTTTTCAGTTGGGTTATTTGTCTTTTTCCTGTGGAGGTGTTGTAGTTTCCTATATATTTTAGAAATGAGTCTGTATATTCCCTGAATTAGAGCCCTCACATTTGTTCCTATTTTTTCATTGATGGCCTTCATAATTCTGGGATTCACGTGTAGGTCTTTAATCCATACTGGGTTGTTTTTTGTATAAGGTGTGAGGTATAGGTCTTGTTTCAGTATTTTGCATATTGCTCTCCAGTTCTGCCAGCACCATCTGTTGAAGAGACTAGCACCTCGCCATGTGATATTTGATAGTATTCTTGATGTCATTCCACAACTCTTCTGGTCTTTGGTCACTAGTATCTAATGAATCAAATCTGTTCTTGAGATGATATCTAAATCAAATGAGATATACTCAAGGTTCTATTTTGATTCTTGTGGACTTGTTTTAACTTTCTTCCACTTCAGCCTGAACTTGCATATATGAACAGTTGACGATCTGTTCCACAGTCTGCCCCTGGCCTGGTTTTGCCTGATGACATTGAGCTTTTCCATCACATAGTTAATTTGAGTCAGATGTATTCCATCTGGTGAGAGTTGCATGTATAGTTTCCATTTATGTTGTTGAAAAAAGGTAATTACAATAAATAAGTCATTGGTCTTGCCAAATTCTATCATGTTATCTCCAGCATCCATTCTATCACCATGGCCTTATTTTCCAACTACTGATCCTCCCTCTTTGTTTATAAATTTGGAATTACAATGACCAGTAGTTACTAATACATCTTGATTGCACACTTGATCACATTCAAACTGAAGAAGTTGGTAGAATCCTTCAATTTCATCAACATTGGCTTTAGTGGTTGTTATGCAAATTTGACTGATATTTGTATTAACTGGTCTTTCTTGTAGGCATATGGATATTATCCTATCACAGACAGCATCATACTTCAAGACAGACTTGAAATGATGTTTTGACAATTAATGTGATGCCATTCCTCCTCAGTTTGTCATGTAATGTTATAGCGTATGCACTGAACTTCTAATCACAAGGTCAGCAATTAAAACTCCCAAACTGCTTCTCAGAAATCATCTACAGGGTTGCTAGGAGTCATAACTTACTTGACAGCACTTAATAACAAAAACAACATCATAGTAAACCATGATTGTCTGATTCAAAATGGTCAATACTTGTCCATTTAAGCTCATTAATACCTAGGATATCAAACTTCATGCATTCCATTTAATTTTTGACA
Organism: Chrysochloris asiatica; assembly: GCF_000296735.1. NCBI lineage: Eukaryota > Metazoa > Chordata > Mammalia > Afrosoricida > Chrysochloridae > Chrysochloris > Chrysochloris asiatica. Next base: position 3,409,381 of record NW_006408775.1, read on the forward strand.
ATATCCAAGTTTTTCCTAAATTCATACTTTGTGTATTTTACTTTCCACTTGTTAATGTATTTTTGCAAATGTTTCTTCTTGTCTTGAATTGTTCCCCAGCAGCAAATGAAGTTCCCTAAAGATCTGCTTCATTCATGTCATTGAGGACAATGCTACTCCATCCATGTCATTAAGGTCGTATATTCAATGCCTTCCAACCTGAGGGGCTCATCTTCCAGCATTGTATCTGACAACGTCCTGCTATTCATAATGTTTTCAGTAACTAACCATTCAGAAGAGGTCCACCTTTTCTTCTTCCCAGATTTTCTTAGTCTGGGAGCTCTACTGTCCACAATGAGTGACACTGCTGGTATTTAAAATACAAGTGGCATAACTTTCAGGATCACAAAAGCATACAGTCACCCAAGTCTGACAAACTGACTTTGACCAGTAGTAGACTTCAGAACCTGGAGTTCCTCAATCATGACATGCTCTACTCCTCCTGATCTTCTCCCCTCCCCTGTTACAAAGAGAATACCCTTCAAACTTTATGCTTTAAGGAATTAAGAACATCTCTGTAATCTGCCCATAACATCTCAACTTGGAAACAGATCAGTAAGCCTATGCAAATGATCAGACCTGAAGAAAACAAACAGATTTACAGAAACACCACCACAAGAATCCAACTTTCTGAGCTAAAAAGGAAGAAGAAGATTATTCATGAACTGACTTTCCAATTATGTAAAATAAACTCAGATCAGCAAATTGATGAGATAGGAAGAACCAGGGGATTCTGATTGAGACTTTTCTGCATCAAGATTATTTCATCTAAAAGTTGTGACTTAGAACTTACAGAATGCTCTTTGTCATCATTTTGCGTTTGGTCCAAAGGGGCCAAAAGGTAGGTGGGACAATTACTGTGTATTTATCTCTAATGAGGCTCTCAGGGAATCAGGCCCCAATGGTCATGGAGACTCCTGTAAATGCCTGCTCTGTGACTTCCCCATACATCTTTCCTGCACAGAGAGCTAAGACCATGAATCCCTATTCCTTATTTGCTCAGGTATTACCTTTACGCCCAAGACTATCCAATCCCCACAATAGAGAGAAGCATTGGACAGTCATAGAGAATGCAGAACTCATGAGCGCTACAGAACCAATCTCCCCCAGGTAAGATTACAGCAGAGGAGACTTTTCCATATTTGCTTTTTAAGATACGAAGTTCTCCTAGGAAATTCTGCTGTTAAATCTTGCAGCTCTAAGGAGTAATAACAAGAATGCGGAATCCAATGGAGCTCTGGTAGCATAGTGGTTCAAAGTTGGGCTGTCAACCCCAAGGTCAGCAGTTCAAAATTACCAGCTGTTCTGCAGCAGAAAGGCGAGGCTTTCTGCTCCTGTAAAGATTTACAGCCTTGGAAACCCTATGTAGGGTCACTATGAGTTGGAACCTACTCCACAGCACATAATCACCACCGCCAATAATCAGTTATTTCTATTGTCATTTCATGAGCTACTAAGGCATGAAAGAATGACTGTTGTTGTTAAGTGCTGTTCAGTTGGAGGAATTACTAGAAAATGTTAAAAGGGACATGAACAATCACAGAAATGAGCTGAGTATGTCTTTGTGTGTGTGCTTCATGTCATGTTTTATAAACATCAAAGGGTGAGTCAAGAGGGACCAGCATCATCTAAGACAGGCAGCAATCCTTAGTGAGCAACTCTGATAAAGTGAATAAGACCAAGGTTGGAGCCTGACTTGTCACATTTGAAACCCTCAGTTCCTAGATTTCTGCTTGTGTTTATCTCCTCTGCATCTGTAATAGACCCAGCTGCTGGGCAAACCAGTCGAATGTCTCAGAGTTCCTCCTCCTGTGGCTCTCCAGGCAGCCCCAGCAGCAGCAGCATCTGCTCTTCGGGCTCTTCCTGAGCATGTACCTGGTCACAGTCCTGGGAAACCTGCTCATCATCCTGGCCATCAGCACAGACTCCCATCTGCACACCCCCATGTACTTCTTCCTCAGCAACCTGTCTTTTGTGGATGTCTGTTTTTCTTCTACCACCATCCCCAAGATGCTGACCAACCACATACTTGAGAGTCAGTCCATCTCCGTCCCTGGGTGTCTCACACAGCTGTATTTTTTCATTGTGTTTGGGGACATGGACAATTTCCTTTTGGCAGTGATGTCTTATGACCGGTTTATGGCTGTATGTCACCCCTTACACTATACAACAAAGATGACCCATCAGCTCTGTGCTCTGTTGGTTGTCGGATCGTGGGTCACTGCCAATCTGAATGCTCTGCTGCATACCCTGCTGACAGCGCAACTCTCATTCTGTGCCGACAACACAATTCCCCACTTCTTCTGTGACCTGCTTTCTCTCCTGAAACTCTCCTGCTCTGACACACGCTTCAATGAGATGATGGTTCTTATTGAGGGAGCCCTGATAATGATGACTCCATTTGTTTTCATCCTGATTTCCTACATTTGCATCACCTGTGCAGTGTTGAGAGTCCCATCCACAAAGGGAAAATGGAAAGCCTTCTCCACCTGTGGCTCCCACCTGGCTGTGGTTTCCCTCTTCTATGGCACCATCATTGCTGTGTATCTCAACCCTGCATCCTCCCATTCAGCTGAGAAAGACACCGCAGCTACTGTGATGTACACAGTGGTGACCCCAATGCTGAACCCTTTCATCTACAGCCTCAGGAACAAGGACATGAAAAGGGTTCTAAGAAAACTGATTGACAGGAAAACAGGTTCTAGCTGGTGAAATAATCATGACATATCACTCCAAGGTATAAAAATATTTGTCAACTCATTATAATATAGCAATAAATTTGTGAGAGTCTGTAAGGAACTTGGACTAATCACCATAGATACCTATCAGTGAACTCTGATTTAACTACAATCTGCTGTGGATAATGATATTTGCTTCTAATTGCTGTATTATAAAGTATTTTGCATAAGGATTAAGCTTTTTCTCTCTAAGTGATCACTTTGAAAATCTCCAGCTAAGCAATATTTTTTTTCTCTTCCCTTGAAAATGTTCTCAGAATTTGTAACCTAAATGTGTTGTCTTCCAACCACTTTGGATACATAGTGACCCTATAATACAGAGGAGAGCTGTCCTTTAGGGTTGGCAAAGCTACAAAACTTTAAGGTAGCAGACTGCCATATTTTTCTCCCATATAGTGCCTGGTAGGTGTTCTGGTAGCATGGTGGTTATGAGTCAGGCTGCTAATCTCACAGTCAGCAGGTAGAAACTACCAGTGGTTCCATGGGAGAAATACGAGGCTTTCAGCCTCTGGTGACCATATTTGTCTACTGGTGAGTGGAAGGGGAAAGGCAGCAATGAAGATATGGGTCAAGTTCAACCACGTTCCATAAACTCCCATCAATCTGGAGATGAGAGAGAGAAGAGGAAGGGATACTTGGTCCAAAGTGTGGTGAGACCTGGGGACACCTGAGCCCATGGACAAGGATAAAGTCCCAGAGGGCTAGAGCTGAGAGTGTAGCATCCAGTGGATATGAAATGAGGGGAGCTGCACAAGAATGTCCAAACTTGTAGATAGAACACCCAAACTTGTAGATTGTCCTAGCCTTGATGGCTTGATGATCAGAACTCAACTACAGGAAGATAAAATAAAATAAAAATTTTTATAAAGGAAACAAGTGTAAATTGCCACAATTTGATGAATTTGACCTGTACTTTTGGTGTAGTAGCTCAAAATACCAACTAAGAGGGAAGGAGTCTTCACATCAAGTATCAGTCCTATCCCCTCTGTACACAGGGTAGATAGGGAATGGGCAACTTACAAATTGACTACCTAAAATGAGGGGGCTTTAAGGCACGAAGTGACTGGCTTACAAGTTTTCAAGAGGGACTTTAGTTTCAGTGGGGAGGGGGGTAGAATCCCCACTGAATAGTTTTCATCTGTCTAGGTGTGTCTGGTGAAAGGAAATGGGGAGAAGATTTTCATGATTCAATAGTGAATAACTGTTATCATGACTAACTGTAGTTGTCACAACTCTAAAGGTATAAGTTTTGTAATGAAAAGGGGGCAGTAGTTAATCTTACAGTCCAGGAACAGAAGACCCTAGGACCACCAAGGGAAAAGAGCATGAGTGGAATGTGGGACCCTATCCAGAGAAGCAGCAACACCAGAGAGAAGGCAGAGATGAGAACATGGAGAGAGGGAGCAGCTGAGGACGCTAGACTCATGGAAAGAGAAAGGCTGTGTGCTGGCAGCCAGGAGGCAGGCTTGCAGAAAGTGCCCTTTAGTTGTTTAAATGATTATATGTTCCTGAGTGTTTTTGTGTACACCCCCTCCAAAAGAAAATAATAATAATAATAACCAAAGGGAATAGAAGCAAATACTGTTGAATGATGATACACAAAGGAGACTGTAATCATTGCAATGAAACTATCAGTGTAAATCTGATGTTCTCCCATGTAAACTATCAGTCAATTCACAATAAAAAAATTTTTAAAAAAGAAACAATGAAAAGATTTACTGCCTTGGAAACCCTACAAAGTGTTGCTAAACAGGCTGGGTTTGAAGTGCCAACATTGGAGTTGAAATTGACCTGGTGGTTCAGTGCATTATTCTGCAGCATCACACCAGGACTCCATATGTGTTCTGCAATTTGAAAAAATGAAACATAAACCAGAAAATAGTAAGTATTGATGAGGATGTGGGGAAAATGGAACCATTTCCGATTGCTGGTTTGAAAGCTGACACTCAAAAGGAGACATGTGACCAATGGCCACTGCAGCACTATTCACAGGCAACTAAAGACGGGAATAAACGAAGTGGCCATCAACAGACACTCTAATCAAGTCACTTCTGACTGATAGCAACTCTACATAGGGTTTCTGAGACTGCAAATCTTCATTGGAGCAGACAGCCTCTTCTCCCAAGGTCCAGCTGGTGATTTTCACCCAGAGAACATACAACAAAAACAAAACAGAAGAGTAGCTGCTGAAACTGCTTATGTGTACTCAAAAATCAAAGATTAGGTTTTAGGTTTGGATATTTAGGGTCATGGTTATGCACCATCATATTTAATTTTCCGGGTGTAGTGCTGTAGGATAAGCACCGGACTGATCACCGCAAGATCGGTGGTTCAAACTCACCAGTCCACTCCTTGGAAACCTATACAGGTTGCTATGAGTCAGAACTAACTCAAGAACAGCACTTAATAATTATACACATTTGAACTTTAGCTCTTTTCTCACCTAAAACAAACTGTATCATTAAGATTTCTTCAAAATTACATTTTAAAATGCTATAATGGAATTTTGAAGCATTTAAGCAATTGTTGTTGCTGTAAAGTGCCATCGAGTCAGTTCAGACTCATAGCGTCCCTGAACAGAGTTTCTGAGGAGCGGCTGGTGAGCTTGAACTGCTGACCTTGAGGTTCAAACAGACCTTGTGGCGCAATACACTAACTCACAGCGTGACATACAACATGATTAACGTGGAATATTTGAGGGCATAAACGAAAAGCATACAGAAGTAACAGAAGATCTTGCTTAGTCACACAATCAAGACATTACCTCCTTCAGAACATTCCGTGTTAACATTTTTAAAAAATTGAAGTCATTCATAGTACTCAATAGTGTGGTGCCTGTTTGCTATTTAACATTTGAGGTGAGTGCAGAGTTGTGCTTCCCCTTCTACTTTGCCTTCTAGAAAGCTCTTGTGGCCTTCAGTTGTCAGCTCCTTCCAGGGTGGCCTCAGCAGCAGATAGGGACCTCTTTTGAGGTCATGCCATTCCTTGGTGGCCAACAGTCACTGAGTGATCCGGTTATACCTTAAAGGTCCTGACATTTCATACTTGCCAGTGACAACGCTGATGGATCAGGTACTGTCTGGAGCTCCCTGCTGGGCTAGTTGTGACTGTGTGCAGCCTGCATTGGAGTTTCACTTTTCCCATCACTCATTCCTATTTCCACCACCTCCTTCCAGAGCTGTGGATCTCTGTAAACAACTTGTACCAAGCAGTCACGATGGCATGTGCTTTTGGAGAACCCAATCTGAGACAGCATTTTAGTAACAGTAACAACAGCACAACCACAATAACAAAAACAGCTATATCTTATTAGTAAACCAAAGGTCAGGTACTCAGTTCTGGTCCATTTGCCATATTCATTGAAAACAGTATTTAGCATTTTTTAAAAAAAGCTTTTATTGTGAATTGAATGAAGGTTTACAGGGCAGATCATCAGTTTTACATTCAACAGATCATTGCAATGATTACAATCCCCTCCATGCACCATCAGCTAATGGTATTTACCTCTATTACCTTTTCCTTTTTTTTAATGTTTCAATTTTAATTGAAAATATATATTTGTTTAAATGTCCAAAGGGCATATTTTGCAAGCCAGCATCCTGCCCACAGGTACATTGTCTTTCTCAGTCTATGGGCCTATAGTCCTCTGCTGCTTCTATCTCTCTATGCCATCATCCCTGCCACCATCTCTGGTGTCACTGCTTTTCTAGTTAGGATCCCTCACTCCTCTCATGTTGTCCCCTCTTGATGGTCCTAGGGTCCCCTGTTCCTGAAATGACTGATTAACTGCTCTCCCTTTAGTTATGCCTCTTCTACATTTACAATTGTGACAATCGCCATTAGTCCTGATAGCAATTACTCACAATTGAATCATAAAATCCTATCCCCATCATCACCAGACCCATCTGGACAAGAGGAAGACTAATTAGTGGGGATTTTATCTTACCCCACTCATCTGGCACTAAGAACCCTCATGAAAGCTTGTGAGGCAGCTATTTCGTGCCTTTATTGTTGTTGTTAAGTGTCATCAAGTCAGTTCCAACCCATAGCGACCCCATATAGGGTTTCCAAGGAGCAGCTATTGAGCTTGAACTGCCAACCTTGCATTTGAAACTGACTTTGCAGTCCAGCACATTAACCCACAGCACCACACCAGGACTCCTCATGCCGTTCCAATTTTGATAGCCAAAGACTAAGTTGCCCGTCCATAGCAACCCAGTATACTGCAAAGTATACTTGATACTTGATATAAAGAATCCTTCTCTTTCGGTTAGAATTCTTGGCAATTTCATCCGTAAGCAAATTTTATTTAAAAATATACCTTTGCAAAATACAATGATGCCATCCACTCATTATACTTGATTTCTTGTTCATTGGTGTTACTTAACATTAGTTTCTTTATAATCTCATGTATTTTCTAGCTATTTACACATGATTTTCTCCTTGTTCTCTATCTCACTGACTTCTTTATTTCATCACATCCAACTCTATCATCCCCATATATGTCTTTTGTCTTCCTTAACGGGTTTATTCTTCTACTTCTTCCATCTGCTTCTACTCTATCTCTCTGGACAATGACATCCACTCTATGTCTTTAACTGAATTGCTTTAATGGGAACTCGTAGTCCTTGTCTCTGATCTTAATTTCCCAAACTCATCAAGTAGATCAAATTAAAAATTTGATGAAAATAAACAAATCTGCCCTCCCACTCCAAACCCTCCAACATGACACCAAAACTAATTTTTAGAAATCAATCAAACTACATATGTTTTGTAACAAGTCGCTGGCATTAACAATATTCAAAGCATCTTATAGTTCCCAGTGCT
>NW_006408775.1:3421266-3430542 GCF_000296735.1 Chrysochloris asiatica
CCACTTGGAAACAGATCAGTAAGCCTATACAGATGATCAGACCTGAAGAAAACAAACAGATTTACAGAAACACCACAAGAATCCAAGTTGTTGAACTAAAAAAAGAAGAAGAAAATTATTCATGAACTGACTTTCCAATTATGTAAAATAAACTTCGATCCACACATTGATGAGATAGGAGGTACCAGGGGATTCTGATTGAGACTTTTCTGCATCAAGATTATTTCATCTAAAAGTTCTGACTTAGAACTTACATTCTTTGTCGTCATTTTGTGTTTGGTCCAAAGGGACCAAAAGGTAGGTGGGATAATCACTGTGTTCTTCTCTGTAATGAGACTCTCAGGGAATCGGGCCCCAATGGTCATGGAGACTCCTGTAAATGACTATTCTGTGGTTCTCCCAAACATTTTTCCTGAACAGCGAGCTAAGACTATGAACTCCCATGCCTCATTTGCTCAGGTATTGCCCATATCCCACCATAGACAGAAGCATTGGACAGTCATAGAAAAGTGAAGAACTTACGACGGTTCTTCAAACCCAGCCTCCCCAGGTAAGATTATAACAGAGGAGACATTTCCATATTTGCTTATTAAGACATGAAGTTTTTTTAGGAATTTCTGCTACTAAGTTTTTCAGAGCTAGGGAGCAAAAATAGCAGTTTTGAATCATGGGATAAAATCACTAATAATTAGTTATTTCTTTTGTCTTTTTGTGAGCACCTAAGGATTGAAGGAATGGCTGTTGTTGTTAAGTGCTCCAGTCAGAGGAATGACTAGGAAATGTTTAAAGGGGCATGCACAATCACAGAGATGAGCTGAGTATGTCTGTATGTTCTTTATGTCATGTTTTATAAAATCAAAAGGGTGAGTCAAGTGGCACCAGCAACATCTATAACTGAGAGAGATCCTGACTGACAACTCTGATCAAGTGAATAACACCATGGTTGGAGCCTGATTTGTTCCCTCTGAACCCTCAGTTCCTTAGATTTCTGCTTGTGTTTCTCTTCCTGCAACTGGACTAGATCCATGAATGGGGAAAACCAGTCGAGTGTCTCCGAGTTCCTCCTCCTGTGGCTCTCCAGGCAGCCCCAGCAGCAGCAGCAGCTCCTCTTCAGGCTCTTCCTGAGCATGTACCTGGTCACAGTCCTGGGAAACCTGCTCATCATCCTGGCCATCAGCACTGACTCCCGCCTGCACACCCCCATGTACTTCTTCCTCAGCAACCTGTCCTTCGTGGACGTCAGCTTCTCCTCTACCACTGTCCCCAAGATGCTGACCAACCACATAGTTGGGAGTCAGTCCATCTCCTTCCCTGGGTGTCTCACACAGCTATATTTTTTCATTGTGTTTGGGGACATGGACAATTTCCTTTTGGCAGTGATGTCCTATGACCGCTTTGTGGCTGTGTGCTACCCGTTACACTACACAACAAAGATGACCCCTCAGCTCTGTGCCCTGCTGGTTGCTGGACCGTGGGTCACTGCCATTCTGAATGCTCTGTTAAATATCCTGCTGATGGCTCGACTCTCATTCTGTGCAGACAACACAATTCCCCACTTTTTCTGTGATTTGCTTCCTGTCCTTAAACTCTCCTGCTCTGACACACGCTTCAATGAGATGATGGTTCTTACTGAAGGAGTCCTGATAGTGATCACTCCATTTGTTTGCGTCCTGGTTTCTTACATTTGCATCACCTGTGCTGTCCTGAAAATCCCATCCATAAAGGGAAAATGGAAAGCCTTCTCCACCTGTGGCTCCCACCTGGCTGTGGTTTCCCTCTTCTATGGCACCATCATTGCTGTGTATTACAATCCTTCATCCTCCCACTCAGATGAGAAAGACACCACAGCTACTGTGATGTACACAGTAGTGACCCCCATGCTGAACCCTTTCATCTACAGCCTCAGGAACAAGGATATGAAAGGAGCTCTAAGAAAACTGATTGGCAGGAAAACAAGTTTTATCTGATAAAGATCAAGGAGAATCAATCCCAGGTATATAAAGATTTGTCAACTCATGATAACAATATGTTAGTCAGTGTCTGTAAGGAACTTAGACTAATCAGAATAGGTGCCTACCAATGGACTCTGATTTAGCTGCAACCTGGTATCAATAATGGTATTTGTCCCTAACTCTGGTAGCGTAGTGGTTACGAATTGGGCTGCTAACCTCAAGGTCGGCAGTTCGAAACTACCAGTGGTTCCGCAGGAAAAAGATGAAGCTTTCTACTCCAGTAAAGATTTACAGCCTTGGAAACCCTGTGCAGGGTCACTATGAATCGGAATCGACTCCACGGTACTTAACAACCACAACTGTATTATAAACTATTTTGCATAAAGATTAAGCTTTTCCTTTGTAAGTGATCACTTAGAAAAACTCCAGCTAATCAATAGTTTTCTCTTTCCTCTTGAAAATGCTCTCAGAAATGTGCTGTCCTCCAATCAGTTCTGATGCATAGTGAGCTTACAGGGCAGGGTAGAACTGACCTTCAGGGTTGGCAAAGCTGTAAAACTTTATGGGAGTTGACTGCCATGTATGTACCCCTTAGAGCGTCTGGTGAGTTGCAATCTCTGAGATTGTGCTTAGCAGCCAAGCACTTGATCGTTGCCTCACTAGGGTTCCTGCAGCGTTTAACACTAGCTGTCTGTTAGTATCACCTGGAGAGCTTTGAAAAGACATGGATACGGAGCCACACCTTGAACAAGTGAATAAGAATCGCTGGGTAGAAGTCAGACACTGGTGTTCTTTTTGTTCCCTGGGAGTTCTAATGTACATTCTGAGTTGACACTCATGCTGCTTTGAAGACCTTTTGTTAATTAGTCTTCAAGTTGTGAGCTTGGACACCCTTAGAGGACATAGTGGTCTAATGTGGAGACTAACAGTAAGGGGCAGGTTCTCTATGAAACTTTCTGTGGGCTAAAGGGTTCTTGTACTAAGATCAGTTTGACCATAATTCACATGCAGGTGTCTCAGACAAAAATCATAAGAATACACAATCTTTTTTTTTTTTTTGAGTGTTTTACCATGTTGGGGTGGGAGCGCAGTGGCTCCATACGATAAGTACTGAACTGCAAACCATAAGATAGGCAGTTGGAGCCTGCCAGCAGCTGCTTGGGAGAAAGACTCACCTTTCTGCTACTGCAAAGATTTAAAAAGCATCAGAAGCGGGGTTGCTAGTTGTTGGGATCGACTTAAAGGCACTTACAGCAACAATTATGTTGAGATACATTCAGCATGGGGAAAGCTTTTTTCTTGGGAGTTCCTGGTGGCACAAATGGGTTACATGCTTGACTATACTAGCTGGAAGGTTGGCAGTTTGAATCCACCCAGATACCTTGGAAGATTGAGACTGGCCATGTTCTGAAAGGTTATAGCATTGGAAAACCTTAGAGAGCAGTTCTAATCTGAACACATGGGGTCATCACGAATCAGAAGAGATTCAATAGCAACTGAAGACAACAGCAAGAATGCCTTTTTTCTTTCTAAGAAGCAGTTCAACATTTCCTATTTTGTCTAAGACGCCTTGGAAGTGTGCTGGCTCCACACAACAAACACTGGACTGGGAATCACAAGGTCTGTGACTCAAGCCCCCCAGCCATTCCATGGGAGAAAGACTAGACTTTCTGCTCCTGCTACGAGGTAGAGCCTTGGAAACTCTATACAGTGTTGTTGTGAGTGGGAATGACTGGATGGCACTTAACAACAACAACAGGATGCCTTAGCTATCCCTTCTCCCAGATCCTTCCAGATACAAGTCAATGTCCTGCACATGGTGTTAAATTGATAGGTACTGTGTTCTTTGAAATTCTATCATAAATGGAACTGCTTCCGTAATTTCCCTTTAAGCTTTCTCGTTGCTGATACATAGAAATCCAATGTTACCTCCTTTGTGAAGCCTTTGACAATTCTTCTCACTGAGACTGTCCTTCGCTCCCCTGTGTTCTCACAAAGAAACACCACTTTGAGTTGTTAGTCATGTGGCACTGTCTAGTGGACCACTGCTGTTCCACTCCCCTTCCATTAGAGACTGACACACACAATGTTCACTTGGTTTGCTGTTATGGATTGCCTGTTGTTGTGGTTGTTAAAAGCCCTGGAGTCAATTCCAACTCACAATGACCCTGTATAGAGCTTAAGAAAATCTTTGCAGGAACAGTTGGTGGGCTCAAATGGTCTACCTTGTGATTCGCAGCCCAGTGCTTATCCCACAGAGCACCCACACTCCCCAGAAATTGACTTATTGTTGTTGCTAGGTGCCATTGAGTCAGTTCCAACTCATAGAGACTCTATGCACAACAGAACAAAACACTGCCAAGTCCGGAGCCATCCTCATACTTATTGGTATGCTTGAGCACATTGCTGCTACCTTGGTGTTAATCCATATCATTGGGAGTCTTATTCTTTTGCACTGACCCTCCACTTTACCATGCATAATGTCCTTCTCCAGGGGCAGATCCCTCCTGATAATAGTTAAGAGGTATTGTGAGATAAAGTCGTGTCATCCCTGCTTCTAAGAAGCACTCTGGCTGTACTTCTTCCAACACAGATTGTTTGTTTTTTCTGGCGGTCTATGGTACCATCAACATTCTTCTCCAAAGCCATAACTCAAATGCATCAATTCTTCTATGGTCTTCCTTACTCGGTGTTCAACTTTCACGTGCGTATGTTGTTGCTGTTGATGGGTGACGTCGAGTCAGTTCTGACTCATAGCACTCTATGCAAAACAGAATGAAACTATGAGTCCTGCATTATCCTCACACTCATGCTTGAGTCCAGTGCCAGTACCACTGTGCCAGTCCATCTCATGAGGGGTCTTCCTCTTTTCTGCTGACCCTCCACTTTAGCAAGCTGTCTTCTCCAGGGACTGGTCCTCCTGATGATATGTCTGAAGTATGAGACACAAAGTCTCATCATCCTGGCTTTACTTCTTCCAGCACAGATTTGTTTGTTCTTCTGGCAGTCCATGGTACTTTTAATGTTCTTCTCCAACACCATAACTCAAATGCATCAGTTCTACTATGGTCTTCCTTATTCATTGTCCAACATTCACATGTATATTGTTGTTGTTGTTGTTAAGTGCAGTCGAGTTGGTTCTAAGTCATAGCGGCCCAGTATAGGGTTTCCGAGGAGTGATTGGTGAATTTCAACCATCAACATTTGGCTCAAACCAACCTTCTGGGTCCTGCACTTATCCTACAAAACCACACCAGGACATGTACATAGGCTATTGAAAATATCATGGATTGGGTCAAGTGACCCTAGTCCTCAAACTGACATCTTTACTCTTGAACACATTAAAGAGGTCTTATGCAGCCGATTTGCCTAATGTAATACATTGATTGATTCATGATTGCTGCTTCCATGATTGTTGATAGTGGATACAAGCAAACTGGTCTTTAATAACTTCAATCTTTTTTCCATTTATCCTGATAGTATCTATTGGTCCAGTGGTGAGGATTTTTTTTTCTCTTAACATTGAGATGCAACCCATACCTAAGGCTGAGGTCTCTCATTTTCGTCAGTAAGTATTTTAAGTCCTCTTTGCTTTCAGCAAGCAAGGTTGTATCATCTACATTTTGTGGGTTGTTAATAAGTCTTTATCGAATTCTGATAGCACATTCTTCTTCACATAGTCCACCTTCTCGGATTATTTGCTCAGCAGATAGTTGAATAAGTATGGTGAAAGAATACAACCGTGGCACAAACCTTCCCTGATTTCAAACCATTCAGTGTTCCCATGTTATGTGAGAACGACTGCCTCTTGGTTTATGAACAGGCTTCTCATAAGCACAATTAAGTGTTCTGGAAAACCCATTCTTTGCAATATTATCCATACTTGTCACGGTCCACAGTCGAAAGCTTTCAGTCAATAAAGCACAGGTAAACCTCTTTCTGGTATTCTCTCTTTTAGTCAAGATCCATATGGCATCATCAGTAATATCCCTCATTCATTGTCTTCCTCTGAATCTGGCTTCAGCTTCTGGCACTTCACTGCCAATGTACCATTACAGACGTTTTTTAATGATTTTGAGCAAAATGTTATTTACATGTGTTATTAATGATATTGTCTGAAGAATTCTGAATTCCGTAGGGTCACCTCTCTTTGGACTGGGCACATATTATTAATCTTTTCCAATCAGTTGACCAGGTAATTGTCATAGAAATTTATAGGCCTAGACTAGTGAGTGCCTCTAGTGCTTCATCATTTGTTGAAAAGATTTCTCTTTGTATTCCATCTATTCTCAGAGCCTTCCTTGTTCTTTGCCAATGCAAGCAGTGTACCCTGGACTTCTTCCTTCAGTAGCACTGGCTCTTGATCATATACTACCTCTTGAAATGGTTGAACATCAACCATTTCTTTTGGTACAGTTACTATGTGTATTCCTTCCATATTCTTTTGATGTTTTGCATCATTCAATATTTTGCCCATAGGATCATTCAATATACCATTTTGAGGCTTGAATTTTTTCTTTCGTTTGTTCACCTTGAGAAATGCTGAATGTGTTCTTCCATTTTGGTTTTCTAATTCCAGGTCTTTGCACATTTCATTATAATACTTAACTGTGTCTTCTTGAGCTGTCCTTTGAAATTTTCTGTTCAGTTATTTGATCTCCTCATTTTTCCCATTTGCTTCAGCATCACTATTCTAGAGAGCAAGTTGCAGAGTCTCCTCTGACATCCATTTTATCTTTTTCTTCTTTCTTGTATTCTTAATGACCTTTTGCTTTCTTGCTGTATGATGTTCTTGATGTTAGTCTCTAACTCTTCTGGTCTTAATGCATCAAATCTGTTCTTGAGATGATCTCTAAATTCAAGTGCAATATGTTCAAGGTCATTGTTTGGCTCTCATGCACTTGTTTTATTTTCTTCAACTTCAGCCTGAACTTGCATGTGAACAAGTGATACGATAGCCTATTTTGGTTGATGATAAGGAGCTTTCCCACCATCTTTTCACAGACAATGTCACCAGATGGAACAAACAGATGCAGTCTATTTGATTTCTCTGTGTTCCATCTGGTGTATTTTGTTTTGTTTAAAAAAGGTATTTGCAATGAAGACATCATTGGTCTTTCAATACTCTATATGCAATTCCAGAATTGTTATTAGCAGCAGGGCCATATTTTCCATACTAATCCTTCCTCTTTGCTTCCAACTTTGCATTCCAATCATCAGTAACTATCAATACATCATAATCGTATGTTTAATTAATTTCACACTGAAGAAGTGTGTAGAAATCTTAAATTTCATCATTACTGACTTCAGTGGTTAGTACGTAAATTTAAATAATATTAGTATTAATTGGTCTTTCATGTAGGGATATAGATCTTTACCCATTCTACACAACATTATACTTCAAGATAGATCTTGAAATTTTCTTTTTGATGATGAAAGTGGAGTCATTACTCATCATCTGTCATTCCTGGCATAGCAAATATTATTGTCAGATTCAGAATGACTAATACCAGTCCATTTCCGCTCACTAATGCCTAGAATGTGGTATGGCAAGTACTGGTGTGGCGCTGCAGGATAATGCACTGGACCACAAGGTCACTTTGAGCCACAAGTTGGATGTTCAAACCCACTAGCTACTCTTTGGAAACCCTATACAGTGTTGCTATGTGTCAGAACTGACTTGATGGCACTTAACAACAACAATACCTTGGCTATATGTCATTATGCTTTCTATTTCATTTTTGACAACTTCTAATTTTCCTAGATTCATACTTTGCACATTCTATGTTCTGATTATGAATAGATGTTTACAGCTGTTTCTCCTCATTTGGAGTTGTGCCCCATCAGCAAATGAAGGTCCAGAAAGCCTCATCACCACACCGTCATGGTCAACTCTCCTTTGAGGAGGCAGCTCTACCCTAGTAGCATTTTGAATGTCTTCCAAACTGAGGGACTATATCTCACAATATTCTAGTGATCTTCATAATGTATCAATACTCAATATTCTGCTGCTATCTGAGAGTGTTCCACTACCTTTCATAGGATTTTCAGTGTATAACATTCAGAAGTAGTTCGTCTCTCCTTCTTCCTAGTCCGTCTTAGTCTGGAAGCTCAGCTAAAACCTATCCACCATGAGTGACCTTCCTGATATTGAAAATACTGGTGACATAACTATCAAAATTCCTGCAACACACAAGCCACCATAGTATGACAAACTGATAGACAAGTGGTGGACATGCATATGAGGAAATTGAAGAGTCCATAACTTAGGTCAGGCACACCTTAATCCTGACACTGATGTCTTTGCTCTTGAACAATTTTAAGAGGCCTTGTGCAGCAAATTTGCCTAATGCAATACGTCACTGCTTACTGCAATACGGTTTCTGCTTCCATGAGTATAACTGTAGATCCAACTGGAAGCTATGCCACCCATATTCTAAATACCAAGAGAATCACCCCTATACTGACCAGTGACCCCCCAAAATTTATGTTGTTAGTCCTTAACTCCTATAGCTGTGGATATAACCTCATTTGGGCATATGCCTTTGTTATGTTAATGAAAGCCTTTCAGTGTTTTATGTCAATTACATTGGATACAAAAAGAACGCTGAGAAAGAAGGGAGAATAAATGCAAAGGAAGATACAGGCCACAGAGAGATCATGAGGAACTAGGGAACAAAGAGAGGAAACAGATAAGGGCCTTCCCTTAGAGTCTACACACTGAGAAAGCATTTCTGATGTCACGATATAGAATAAATACTGAACTGCTAACCTCAAGATCCACTGATCAAAGCCACCAGCTCAGAAACCCTAAGAAGGGGTGCTATGAGTAGGAACCAACTGGACCACACTTAACACAACAGAGCTGAATTCAGAACTCTAGCTGTCTACACTGTGAGAAAGTACATTTCTGCTCATTAAAGCACCCAATTGTGGCATTACTCTTATAGCAGCACTAAGAAACTAACACAGGCCCTGTGCAAACCTTTGTTCCTGACACAAAGTATGTAAGAACCCCATGTTTACTGAGAAAGTAAGTAAGCAAGGTTGTCTTAACTTTCGATTTCTCACCTGTAATTAGGCAAAAGGCTTTAGAAATTGTATTTTGGGAATTCTAATATTGACACACTATGAGGAGCAAGCTATGGACAACATTGAGAAGTATGAGTATTCCAGAACACTTAATTGTACTTCTAAGAAATCTGTACCTGGACCAAGAAGCAGTTGTTCAAACAGAGCATGGGAACACTGAATGTTTTAAAATTGGGAAAGGTGTGCGACAGGGTTGTGTTCTTTCACCATACTTATTAAACCTGTATGCTGA
>NW_006408775.1:3431497-3434086 GCF_000296735.1 Chrysochloris asiatica
CTTGGAAACCCTGTGCAGGGTCACTATAGGTCGGAACCGACTCAACGGCACTTAACAACAACAACAAATAAGAGAATTAAAAATATATAAAGAAGAAAATGAAAATAACCTGTAACACTATTAGAAACAGAAGAAAATGATTTTAGCCCAAACTGAATCTAGCTACACAATTTTATGTCTTGATTCGTCTACTTGTCATTCCCCATTCTATTAAATACGTTGTTGGTGGTGGTGGTGTGAGGTGGAGTCGGTTCTGACTCATAGCGACCCTGTACAGCGTTTCTGAGGCTGTAAATCTTTATGGGAGCAGAAAGCCTCATGTGTCTCCCACATGAAATACCTTGTTGTTATGTTGTTATGTGCCATGGAATCAGTTCCGACTCATAGCGACCCTGCATAGGGTTTCCAAGGCTGTAAATCTTTAAGGGAGCAGAAAGCCTCATCTTTCTTCTGCAAAACAGCTGGTAGTTTCGAACTGATGACCTTGTGGTTCACAGCCCAATTCGTAACCACTACGCTACCAGAGCTCCTTATGAAATACCTTAGAGGTGTGATTTTTATGAGTGCATAATCTTCCACGAGATAGATATATTCCAATTTATGTAGTGAATCCCCAAGTTTGAACAGATTCAATTGCCCATGCCTACATATTATACTGCAGCATCCAGCCAGCTCACACACCTCTGTCTGCATCCATGACCATTTCCAGAGATAACCAGTGTGACCCACTCACCTGGCAGGGTGGGAATTGGGTCATATTCCCGTTTTTTCAGTTATTTCCATTCAACCATTGACTTTTTTATTTAATGAGGATTTTATAGAAATTTTAATGAGAATTTACAGTGAATTTTTTATTTCAAAACAAGTAACTCACCTTGGGCAATACAGTGACGTCCCATAAGGCTGCTTCACAAATGAACCAGACTAAAACCCAACAGTCAATTAAACACGGAGGGCCTCCAGCTAGGGAGCTAGGCAATGTGGGCACATGGGGAGGGTCATGCTGCTACTGCTTTTAGTAGTATGTAGTTCCACACCTCCCTCTTGTTATAAATAACCACTGAAGCCATTCAATCTAAAGGAGTCAGCCAGACCCAGAGGTTCATAAGTGTAATATGCACACTTAGGAGTTGTTAGTATTTGAATTGTGTTCCCAAAAATATGTGTTTCAAATCCTAAAGCCTATACCTGTGTTTATAATTCCATTTGCGACTGGGGTTCTTTGCACCTCAGTGTCAGTGTAGACTGTGTCTTAGAAGAAGAACTTTTGCGATTTGAAAGAGATTCCAGAAACAAGTGAACCAAAAGAGATGAGGGGAGCCATATGACACAAAATAGAACTAGGGAGGTACACATGCACACCTTAGAATAATCAACCATCTGAGAGCAACAGGGCAGCATTTACCCCAGGGCAATGGTAAGAAGGGTGAGGGAAGAGGGAGGGATGGAAATAGGAAACACAAGCAGGAAGTAGGATAAGTGATGTTACATTGTGAGAACTCTAATTAACGGCATGACTTAATTAGTGACAAGATGAGGGAAGATAGAAGAAGATCACCAAGGAGCCAACGTAAAGAAGCTGAAGAGATAAGGACCTTCCCCACGAGCCAAGACACCGAGAAGTCTTCCCCTAGAGCTGGTGCCCTGAATGCTGATTTCTAGCATCCTCCAAGTCTGTGTGGTAACGCCACCACGGGGCATGTAGTCCCTTTGTCCTTTTGCACCTATTGTTGGCTTGAATTCTATTTGTTCAATAATAAAAATCATTGCCTGTGTCTCCTTGTGGCTTGGAATTACCATGTATATACCTGTCTGTTTCCTAGGTCACTGCCTGGATCATGTGACTTGGGAAATGGGTTCTTTTCTTCAGTGTCAGATTTTTCACTGTTTTGGGTTTTGTTTTCAATGAAGGCTCTCCTGCCATATTTCTCATAAGTATAAAAAATTAAAGTTATGAATTCCTCCTGGAAAGGAGAGTCTACTGGTGAAGCTTTCCCTTTCCATTCATTATTTTAAAGACATGTCTGATTCTAGAACTGTATACATCTTTACTATAGAATTGCTGTTGCCATCAATAGCTTTTAGAAACTGCAGGCAATTACAAAGAATGAAGGTGAATTGTTTCTGTATTCCTGTCTAATCTTCATCCTTGTGTACTTATTCCTTTATAAATTTAGATTATATTAAAGACCTAAATGTGAATCCCAGAATTATGAAGGCCATCAATGAAAAAATAGGGACAAATGTAAGGGCACTAATTCAGGGAATACACAGGCTACCAAACATTTTGAAAACTACACAAACAAAAGTAGGCAAAATAGATGATTGGTACATACTAAAAATTAAAAACTTATGTGCATCAAACGACTTCACCAGAAGAGTAAAAAGGAAAACCATAGAATGGGAAAAATCTTTTGCAATGGCACATCAGACAAGGGACTCATTTCTAAAATATATAGGAAACTACAACAACTCTACAAGAAAAAGACAAAGAATCCAATTTTAAAATGGGCAAAGGACATGAACAGACACTTCCCCAAAGAGATCTGGGCAGCCAACAAACATTTGAAGAAATGTTCATGATCACTA
>NW_006408775.1:3436521-3438511 GCF_000296735.1 Chrysochloris asiatica
AGCAAACTCGATGGCACTTAACAACAATTTTCATTATGTAAGATTAAAATGTTTTCAAACTTTTTATTGTGAATTAGGTGAAGGTTTACATATCACTTTTCTATTCAACAATTCATACTCATTTTGTTTCATGTCATTAATTAGAATCCTCAAAGTAACAACATTTATCCAGCTTCCTGCCTGTGTTTCCTGTTTCCGTAAGCCACCCCTCTTTCACAACCCTTCTGAACTTTGTCCTTGGGTAAATGTTGCCCTTTTTATCTCAAATGTTTGGTTATTCTTAGATGTGCATACCTTTCTAGTGTTATTGTTCACCTTATAGACCTGAAAATTTGGCTGAAAATGGAACCATGGTGGTGAGTTCATTTCCAGACCTGAAGAGTAGATAAGGACCACAGTGTCAAGGCTTCACGAGTCTCAGTTCAAGCAGTAAGCTGCCTCTTGTTTATGATTTTGAGTGTTGTTCTACATTTTTCTCTCATTCTATACAGAGCCTTCGAATGTGACCCCTTTCAGAACAGTTGGCAGTGGTACCCGGGCACCATTTAGTTCTTCTGGTCTCAGGGTTTTTGAGAACAATGTTTATGTGATCCATTAGTCCACTGGACTAATTGGTCAATGAATCTTTCCATATTTCCATATTCCACATGCTCTAATTTTATATCTAGAATCTTTCCATGATTTTCTTCAGTCTTCTTTCCTCTGGACAGAAAATGCTCAGTAGTTGCCCTTACATAGCTGCTCATGAGCTTTTAAGACCCATCAGCTACTCACCAAAGGCAGCCTGATCAATGTCTTTTTGGACTATTTTCTGACTAATGACAACCGGGTCCTCTCAGACTAGTCCTGAGCCTCCAGGCCTAGTGATTTCTTCCTTCAAGGTGTTTAGTTATTTCTAAGAAATTTTCATACAATTATCCCCTATAAGTTCTACCACATTCATGGATATATTTGAAGCAAAGGTAAAAAAACAAAAACAAAATGTACAAATAACTTCAGTCAGACTTATATATGCATTCATGGATATACTGCCACTCTGCCTCCCACATCCTATTTCTCTGTGTCTACAGTTCATAGATCACAGTTATTACAGAATTGTTTCTGTAACAATATTTACATCTGTTGTTTTAAACTCTTGCATTCCTAATGTCTCTCCCATTACTAAGGATTAACTACAGCTCAGTAATGTATGCCAGGCATCTTCATTGGAAATCTCTTCAGTAAGCCTGTGCAGATGATTAGACCTAAGTAGAAATCCCAAACAGGTTTACACAGACAATACTGCAATAACTCAAGTCTCTGAGCTAAGAAAAAAGAAAAATCTTCATGAACTGAAATTCCAAATCTATAAACATAAGCCCAGATCAGCAAAGCGAGGGGATTTGCAGTCCCAAGGGATTCTCTTTAGGACTTGCCTCCTACAAAATGGTTTTATCTACAAGTTCTGACTTAGGAGTCACATAATATTCTTTGTCATTAGTGTTTGATCCAAAGAGGCCAAAAGGTAGGTTGGGACACATACTCTATTTTTTGTATCTAATGAGGCTCTCAGGGAATCTGGCCCCAGTTGGCCATGGCTACTCCTATACAAGCCTGCTCCTTGATTCCCCCAAACATCCTACCTGCACAGAGAACTAAGACCATGAACCCCTTCTCCTCACTTGCTCACGACCTGCCTATATTCCCAAGACTTTCCAACCCTCACAAGAAAGAGAAGCATTGGGCAGTTAGGCAGAGGTGAAGAACACAGGATAGCTATAGAACCAACCTCCCTCAGGTAAGATTATAGAAGAGGAGACATTGATATTTGACTTCTAAAATATAAAGTTATTTTAGGAACCACCTTTGTTAAACCATGTATATCTAGGGACAATAATTTAATCTCAATCCATCAGCTGGATTGAGATTAAATCCATAATGATCAGCTGTTTCTTTTTTCTTTAAGAACTAAAAAGGAATTAGAATTAGAACTTCAAAAATGTAAGCAGAA
>NW_006408775.1:3440079-3440605 GCF_000296735.1 Chrysochloris asiatica
AGTAATTCTTACTGAGTATGTCAATATCTCATCTAGAAGGAGAAAAGACTGGAGTGAAATGAAGTTACGGAATCAGCTGTTATTCACATCAGCAATTTGATCGTTCCTATGGTTTGGACCAGAGTGATCCACTTTAATGCACCAAGGTCACTTTGTCTGATACTGATGTTCTGTGAATTTCTCTATGTAACAGGGGAAGTGTTCATTTCGTTTTCCAGGAAACCCTAATCCAGCATCTGAGCTGATTATTTCTAGCTTTTTCCTGAGCTTTATGTATCATACAAGATTTCAGCACACATATAGGCAACTTGTCAGGAGGCACCAGTTCCTGGAGAAGGATATCATGTTTGGTAACGTGGAGGGTCAGAGGAAAAGAGGAAGACCCCCAACGAGATGGATTGACCAGGTGGCAGCATTGATGGACTCAAGCGTGGCAATAGTAGTGAGGTTGGCCCAGGATCAGGCAGTGTTTCATTCTGCCGTGCATAAGGTCACTATGGGTCAGCACTGACTCAATGGCACCTAA
>NW_006408775.1:3441101-3442588 GCF_000296735.1 Chrysochloris asiatica
TCTTGTCTTCTGCCAATGTGGTCAGGTATTTGTGCATAGATTCTCATTTTTATCCTGGCTTTCCACCTATCTTTATAACAAACCTTTTCCAGATACAACCTCCACAGCTGTTACTTTACAGTTTTTATCCCATCGGGTTCCTTTAGCAAAATTTACTTGCTAGTCAATTCATTTCTGCACTAAAACTTAGTGGACAAATTACTGTTTAAAATATGACTTGAAACTTTTGTTGTTGCTGCTTTTGAAACTTATTTTGAAAATAATTGCAGAGACTAAAACAACGAGAAATTTTTATTGTTGTTAGGTGCCATTGAATCAGTTTCGACCCATAGCAACCCTATGTGCAACAGAACAAAATGCTGTCTGGTTCTACGCCATCATCACAAGTGCTGCTACACTTGGAGCCAGTTTGTTCTGACTTTCCATTGTAGTAAGCCTGATGTCCTTCTCCAGGGACTGGTCCCTCCTGATAATATGTCCAAAGTATGAGAGAGGAAGTCTGGCCATCTTGGCTTCTAACAAACATTCCTGTTGTACTTTGTCCAACACAAATTTATTTCTTGTCCTGGCAGTCCATGGTACTTTTATCATTCTTTTCCAACACCATGATATTTGTAGTTAGGTAGAGCACCACTGAACAGGAGGCCCTGGATTCTGAGGCAGAAAGAGGGAGGTTTTCCCTAATTTCTCATTTCAGAGAGACTGGTAAAGAAATCTTGTGTGAAATCTGGAAGAATTTATAATCAGAGACAGTTTCCGAGTTTAACATATGATCTTTTAAAATATATCAGATTTGTATGTTAAGATGTTCACCTTGAATAACCCCGGGGAGTATTTTCATTTTTGACTCTACATGTCCATTAATTCTTTATATGATAGAAGGAGCCTGTCCACTAAATATCTGAAAGAAACCCACATTCTTTTCTTGTATGAAGGGGATTCAAAAAATTCATGGGAAAATGGAAGGAAAAGGTAATGAAATTTTCCATGAACTTTTTTTAGTGTTTCCAAGGCTATTTTTTTTTAAAGAACTCTTTATTGTGAATTGAAGGCGCTCTGGTGTCATAGTGGTTATGAGCCAGGCTGCTAACTTCAAGACCATCAGTTCGAAACAACTAGCCGTACCGCAGGAGAAAGATGAGGCTTTCTACTTCCATCAAGATTTACGACCTCAGAAGCCACTTAACGGAACACAATCAGCACCACCCTCACCATTGTGAACTGAGTGAAGAGGGCTTACAGAGAAGATCATCAGTGTCACATTCAACAAACCATCTACTTTGTTTTGCTATAATTGTAATCCCTTCTATGTACCATCAACTAACAGTATTTACTTCTATTCACTTTATCACTGCGTTTCTCCCTGTGTCTTCTGCTTCCTTTATCTTTCCACTGACAACCTCCCTCTTTTTTGTATATTGCCCTTCCTATTACCCATATTAACATACCTCAACCCTCTAACCCATGAACATTTTCCTGCCCTTACC
>NW_006408775.1:3443394-3445338 GCF_000296735.1 Chrysochloris asiatica
AAGGCCAGTTTAAACCACAAGGTCGGTGATTCAAACTGCTCGTTGGAAACCCTATCCAGGCTTGTTATGAGTCGTAACCTACTCCACAACACTTGACAACAACAATACTAGTCCTGGTATGGTGCTGTAGGATAAACACTCAACCATAAGCTCAGTATAAACCACACGGTCGGCGGGTCAGACTTACCAGCTGCTCCTTAGAAACCCTATACAGTGTCGCTTGGAGTCTTAAAAAAGAACAAATCAATCTGTGTTGGAAGAAGCACAGCGAGAGTGCTCCTTGGAAGCCAAGATGGCCAGACGTCATCTCTTATACTTCAGACATATTGTCAGGAGGGACCAGTCAGTGGAGAAGGATATCATGTTTGGTAAGGTGGAGGGTCAGAGAAAAAGAGGAATACCCCCAACGAGATGGATTGGCCCAAGAGCAGCAGCAATGGGCTCACACGTAGCAATGATTGTGAGATGGGACCAGGACCAGGCAGTGTTCCGTTCTGTTGTGCGTAGGGTTGCTATGAGATGGTACTGACTCAATGGTATCTAACAACACTGAGTCATAACTGACTCGACAACACTTGACATTAACAACCACTTTGATAAGAGTCCTGGGATAGGAGATAAATGGATAAACACTACACAGGAAGTCGATTTGGACCACAAGGTCAGAGATTCAAACTCACCAGCTCCTACTTAGAAACCCTATCAAAGGTCACTATGCATTGGAACCGACTCTACAACACTTAACAACAACTACCTTTATACCCATCATTGCTATTTTTTAAGTGTTGCCCAATTGTTCTGACTCTTAGCGACCTTTTATAGGGTTTCTGAGGCTCTAAAATCTCTGTAGGAGCATAAAGTCTCATCTCTCAACTGCAGTAACATCATAGGATGTTTCTTTCATCAAAAAAATCTTTTATTATCTTTTTAACTGGGGTCTTATACAATATTTCTCCTTTTGGGATTGACTAACTTCACTCAGCATAAAGTCCTCCAGGTTCATCCATGTTGTGAGGTGTTTTGTAGATTCAGTGTTATTTTTCAATGCTGCATAAGTAGTCCATTGTGCTCATGTCCCAAAGTTTGTTTAACCATTTGTCTGTTGATGGGCATTTAGTCTGTCTCCTTCTTGTTGCTATTGTGAATAGTGCTACAATGAACATGGGTGTGCAGAGATCTGTTCGAGTCACGGCTCTTATATCAAGCAAAGGGATTGCTGGGACATACACTATTTCTATTTGCAATGTTGTAAAAACCACTATATTGGTTTTCACAGTGTGGTACCATTTTACAGCCCCACCAGCAGGGTAGGAGGATTCCAGTCTCTCCAGACCCTCACCAGCATTTGTTGTTTTCTGTTTGTTTTTTTTTTTTTTTGGACTTTGCTATCAATGCATGAGTAAGATGATATCTCATTGTTGTCTTGATGTGCATCTCCCTGTGTGGCTCTGTAGGATGCGCACTGGACTTATTGTTAGTTAAAACACAGTCATTCCTTGGAAACTCTATACAGGGTCGCTGTGGGTTGGAACTGACTAGACAGCACTTAACAAAAAAACAACAATGGCTAATGATCATGAACATTTCTTCATGTATTTGTTGATGGCCTGAATGTCTCCTTTAGAGAACTGTCCGTTCATGTCCTCTGCTCATTTTAAATTGGATTATATGACTTCTCCTAGCTGAGGTATTGAAGTGTTCTATAAATTTTAGACAGTAGTTCTTTATCTGTCATTGTAAAGAAATTTTTCCTATTCTGTGGGTCCTCATTTTACTCTTTTGTTGAAATCTTTGAATGCACCTAAGTGTCTAATTTTATCAGGTCCAGTAATCTACTTTGTCTTCTGTTTGTGTGTTTCAGTTCAGTCTGACAGTGTATTTATGTCATGGATCAGAGCCCCTAAGTTTGTCCCTAGTTTTTCATTGATGATCTTTATAGATCTA
>NW_006408775.1:3468581-3483698 GCF_000296735.1 Chrysochloris asiatica
GTAGATATTTTGTAGCAAAAGGAAGGAAGTGGTTGACTTTGCAGGCCAGGAACGCACACCCCTGGGACCACCAAGGGAGAAGAGTGGAGTGCGGGACCCTACCCAGAGAAATAATGACTCCAGAGACAGAGGCAGAGACAATAACATGGAGAGATGAAGCAGATAAGAACTCCAGACCCAGAGAGGGAGAGGGGCTGTGTGTGGACGACCGGGGTGGGGCAGGCTTGTGTGGTATACCCTTTGGTTGGTTGATGACACATTGAGGGGGATTGTAACCAAGGCAATGTAAT
Organism: Chrysochloris asiatica; assembly: GCF_000296735.1. Classification (NCBI taxonomy): domain Eukaryota; kingdom Metazoa; phylum Chordata; class Mammalia; order Afrosoricida; family Chrysochloridae; genus Chrysochloris; species Chrysochloris asiatica. The sequence continues at coordinate 3,468,872 of NW_006408775.1, forward strand.
GACAGGATGAATGTAAAGCTAATGTTCTCCCACATAAACTATCACATAATTCATAATAAAACAGTTTAAAAAAAAAAAAAAAGATACAACTGCAATAATTCAGGTTTCCTAATTAAAAAATAAGAAATAAATATTTTTAATAATTGACTTTCCAAAGCCAGACTTAAGGCTACATCAGAAAGGTGTTAAGATGTGAGACCCCAGGGAAATCTGTTTGATATTTGTCTCCACAAAGATGATTTTATTTCCAGGTTTTGACCCAGGAGTTAGATAATGTTCTACCATTACGTTTTGGTCCAAAGGGGCCAAAGGGTAGGTGGCACAATTACTCTCTTCTTGTCTCTAATGAGGCTCTCAGGGAATCTGGCCCTGATAACCATGGAGCTTCCTGTAAATATCTGCTCTGTGATTCCCACAAACATCCATCCTGCAGCACAGAGAACTAAGACCATGAACACCTACTCCTCACTTGGTCAAGACCTACCTATATTCCCAAGACTTTCCAATTGCTACCATAGAGAAGCATTGGTAAGTTAATTATAAAAGGTGAAGAACATATACTACCTACATCAACAATTTCCCTCAGGTAAATTACAACAGAGGAAACATCAATATTTAACTTTTAAGACATAATCCTCTTTTAAAAATACCTTTACTAAACCTTCCAGATTCAGGATCAATAGTGGAAATCCTGAATCCATTAGATGGATCTCGAGATAAACCCAGTAGAAATCAGATGTTTCTCTTTTATTTATGAGGTATAACTTATTTGGGGTTAGAACTCTATTATACATAGACACATATAGCCACAGTTGGGTTGGGTTGTATATATTCTTAAGAAGCTTCCAATTTTAAATAAATAGAAGAAGATTCAGGAAGTTCAGTAGGAATAGCATAAGGTTCAGCATGGGAAATTGGTATTTAGGTAGAGTGGACACATCTTATCAGAGCAATTTGGTTAAGTAATTCGCAAAGCTGTCTTTCTCTATCCACCCATGTCTAGGTTTCTGAATTTGCTGCTGTGCATTAATCTGGCTTCATGGATATGACTGGGGCAAACCAGTCAAGTGTCTCTGAGTTCCTCTTCCTGGGATTCTCCAGGCAGCCTCAGCGGCAGCGGCAAATTCTCTTTGCACTCTTCCTGGGCATGTACCTGGTCACAGTCCTGGGAAATCTTCTCATCATCCTGGCCATCAGAACAGACTCCCGTCTGCACACCCCCATGTACTTCTTCCTCAGTAACCTGTCCTTTGTGGATGTCTGCTTTTCCTCCACCATTGTCCCCAATATTTTGGCCAACATACTCAGCAGTCAGACCATCTCCTACATTGACTGTCTCACACAGATGTATTTTTTCATTGTTTTTACAGACATGGACAATTTCCTCCTGGCTGTGATGTCCTATGACCGCTTTGTGGCAATATGCCACCCCTTACACTACACAACAAAGATGACATATCAGCTCTGTGCTCTGATGGTCATTGGATCCTGGGTTATTGCCATTCTGAATTCTCTGTTGCATACCTTGCTGATGGCTCGACTCTCATTCTGTGCAGACAACATGATCCCCCACTTCTTCTGTGATACAGCTGCGCTCCTAAAACTCTCCTGCTCTGACACATCCCTCAATGAGATGATGATTCTGACTGAAGCAGTCCTGGTAATGATCATCCCATTGCTTTGCATCCTGGGTTCCTACATTTGCATCACCTGTGCTGTCCTGAGAATCCCATCCACAAAGGGGAAATGGAAAGCCTTCTCCACCTGTGGCTCCCACCTGGCTGTGGTTTCCCTCTTCTATGGCACCATCATTGGTGTGTATTTTACCCCTTCATCCTTCCACTCAGCTGAAAAGGACATCGCGGCTGCTGTGATGTACACAGTGGTGACGCCCATGCTGAACCCTTTCATCTACAGCCTGAGGAACAAGGACATGAAAGAAGCCCTAACAAAAGTGATTTTTATGAAAATTTTTTCTATTCAACAATAACATGGGATCTAATTTTTATAAAGAAAGGTCATTTGTAAAGCCCCCCCACCCCCATTTTCTGATGTTGTCAGAAAGCAGGGGTAATTCGTATTGGATATGACAATATCTTGTCTAGAGGAGGGGACACTAGAGGGAGGTGAAAGCTGGAAATGATAAGGAATCAGCTGTCACTCATATCAGCCAGGATGGGGGATGTTTCATCATTTCTGTGTCCTGGACAAGGTTTATGCTTTTGTCTAACATGACTGCAGTGGTCTTGTTTTGTCTTGATCCCTCATGGTCACTTTGTCTGATACTGATGTTCTGTGAATTTCTCTATGTTCAATAGGGGAAGAGTTCGTTTAGGTAAGCAGCAAGTCCTAATGCAACCAGGCATTTGAGCTCATTATACTGACCTATGTATCTGAGCTTTATACATCTGTATCATAAAAGGTTCTGTGATGGGGCAGTGGTCAAGCGCCTCAAACTCAAATCCTGCAAGGTCTTTTCTAACACCATCCTACTGAGAAGTTCCATGATTCTAAAGTTAGGGTGCTCTTTCTTTTGATGAGTAATAAACACAAAACTAGAGTTGTCTTCCTATGGGATTGGGCTGGAGGACATTGGGAACTGGAATAATGATGGGACCATATGATGCTGTAAAGATTTCAGCCTTTGAAGCCTTATGGGCAGTTCTTCCCTGTCCTATAGGTTCACTATAAGTCAGAATTGACTCAAAACCATTGGATTTGCTTTTAGGATGTGTCATAAAATATTTTAGCAAGAATTACACCCAGAATGCTTCTTATAAACCAGGATGGTGAAGATCTGTCTCTCATACTTCAGACATATTATCAGGAGGGACCAGTCCCTGGAGAAGGATAGAATGCTTGGAAAAGTGAAAGGTCCATGACAAATAGGAAGCCCCCCAATGAGCTGGATTGGTGCAATGGCATCAGCAAAGGGCTCCAGTGTAACAATGAGTGTGAGGCTGGCACAGGACCAGGCAGTGGGGTCCCGTTCGGTTGTTCACACAATTGCTGTGACTCAGAGCCGACTGGATGGCACCTAACAACAACAACAAATGGGTAAATGAATCCAAAAGTATCTTCCGCAATCCCAATGCCCAGTCTTGCCAACTTAGTTAAGCTTTGTCTTATCTTAGGACAATGTGTTTAGGTATTTGTACACAGATCATGTATATTCTGGCTTCCCACTTCCATTCTATATCACACTTTTCCATATTGCTATACAACACAGCTTTTATGTTACTGTCCTTATATATTTCCATCAAGTTTCTTTAACAAAATGCACTCATTAGTCATGTTGTATCTATATTCAAACATAATGGAAATTTGCAATTTAAAATGTGGTATGAAATTTATTTGGAAACAAATGTGGGAAATAACTAATTTGAGAAATACTTGAAACTGGATAAAGCATCACCAAACAGAATGCTCTGGATTTTGAGGAATAAAGAGGAAAATAGAGCAGTTTTCCTTAATTTCTCATTTTAGAGAGAAAGGTAAGAGGACATCTTGTGTGAAACCAAGATTTCACAAAATTCAGAATCAGACTGTTCTGAGTTTGGCTGAGGATTGTCTTTTTCATATTGATCAGATCTGTGTATTGAGAGGTTTGCCTTAGAGAATAACATATGGGAGAATTGTCAATATTTAGTGTATGTAGCCATATTTTGTCATACAATAGAGGGCATCTGTTCCTTAAACATTTGAAAGAAACCCACAACGCTTGGTTTGTATGTGGTTGTGTACATAGTGGTACGGACAAAAGAAGGGATGACAGCTTATATGTCCTCATCAATTGCTGTCATTGTTAGGTACCTGCGAGTTGGTTCTGACCTTATAACAATCCTGTATACAACGGAACAAAACAGTGTCTGATCCTGCGCCACCCTCCCAATCCTGCCATGTTTGAGTCCATTGCTGCAGCCTCTGTTGATCCAACTCACTGAGGGTCTTCCTCTTTCACTGCTGACTCGACTTCACCAAGCATCAGGTCCCTTTATCTGTATTGGTCCTTCCTGATAACTTGCCCAAAGTCAGTGAGACCAAGTCTTGCCATCCTTGCTTCTAAGAAGCACTCTGGCTGTACTGCTTCCAAGACAGATTCGTTCCTTCTTCTGGGAGTCCATTAAATGTTTCACCTCAGTTAGTATACCATAGTTCTTTAATGTCATGTGTGTGTGAGTTGTTGCTGCTTTTAAAGTTTTACAAAAATCATCTCCTTTACTAGGTTTTTATGTAATTCTATTACCATGGAATTGTGTAGTCATACTTCTCATTTAAATTCTAAGATCAGCTTTATATCTATTTTTTTTTATCTGTTATTTTTATTTCTTACTTTACTTATATTTAGGTTGTTGCATTTGGCAGAAATGTGTACCTTTTTTTTTAATGAACCCTTTCTTGTATTCATTCACCAATTGTATTCACTCTATACTTTTTAAAATGTATTCATTATATCTAAGTATTCTTGGTCTTCTTTCCCCTTTAAACCTATATTTTTGTATACAGTTTTCTAATGTAACATAAATTTATGACATAACATCAGAAGACACTGATGATGGCACATGATGAATGTGAATGATGTTACTAACCTATACAGATGAAGATTCTAGAAATGCAAAGGATCAGTTACCTATATACATTTACTACAATTATAAAAACTCATAAGACAGGCTAAGAAATATAAACTTTAATAGCATCAAATTCAGTGATATTTTGTGCATTTTCTCTGCTGTCTTACTATTGTAAATAATACGACAATAAGCAGCTTTGTAAATTCCTCTGTATATGAACACTTGATTATTTCCTAAGAATAGGAAATCATTTCTAAAACTAGAAATTCTAAGCAATAGTTGACATTTTAATACATATTATCTACCCAGTTTATTCCAGAAAGTTTTTATCACACCATTTCCCAACAGCAGGGTATGAGCTCACCTTCCACCCAAACTCCCATCAGCCCTGGCATTTTAATATTTTGCCAATTTTTAAAATAATATGACACTGCATTCTAGTTAATTTTCCATTCATAATGTCCTTCTCCAGGGACTGATCACTCCTGATAATAGCCCAAAGTATGAAAGATAACATCTTGCCATCCTGGCTTCCAAGGAGCATTCTGACTGCACTTCTTCCAAGATAGATTTCCTTGTTCTTCTGGCATTCCATGGGACTTTCAATATTCTTCACAAATTCATTAACTCAAATGCATCAATTCTTCTCTTGTCTTCCTTATTCATTGTCCAACATTTACAAATCTGAGGCTACTGAAAATGCCATCGATTGGATCAGGTGCTCCTCAGTTCCCAAACTAATAGCTTTGCTCTTGAGCACTTTAAAGAGATATTTTGCTGCAGAATTGTCTAATACAATACTTCTTGACTTCTGTTTCCATGACAGTTGGTTGTAGATACTAGAAAAATGAAGTCTTTGACAATTTCAATCTTTTCTCCATTTATCATGATTTTATTTATTAGCCCACTTGTGAGGACTTTCATTTTCTTGACATTGAGATGCAATCCATACTGAAGGCTGTAGTCTTTAAACTTCGTCAGTATTTCTCATTCTCTTCACTTCCAGCAGCAAGGTTGCATTACCTGGATGTCACAAGTTGTTCATGAGTCTGCCTCCAATCCTGATGCCACATTCTTCTTCATATTTAGTGTATGTATCCACAATTTCATCATATGGCACACATATTTCCTGATTTAATTATTTGATATCCCCTTGTTCTGTTCGAACAATTGCCCTTTGGTCTATGTGTAGGTTCTTCAGGAGCACACGTAAAAGGTTCTGGAACAGCCATTCTTCATATTGTTATCCATTGTTTGTTGTGTTCCACACAGTTGAATGCCTTGGCATCGTACATAAAGCACAAGTAAACATCTTTCTGGTACTCTCTGCTATTAGCAATGATCCATCTGACATCAGCAATGATATTCCTCAGTCCATGTCCACTTCTAAATCCGACTTGAATTTCTGGAAATTCCCTTTCAGTATACTGCTGCACTCATTTCTTAATGATCTTTACCAAAAGCTTATTTGCATGTCATATTTATGATATTGTTTGACAATTTCTGCATTACATTGGGTTACCTTTCTTTGGAATGGTCACATGAATATGGATGTTTTCCAATCTGTTGACCATGTAGCTGTCTTCCAAATTTCTTGGCATAGACAAGTGAGGCTCTCCAATGGTGCATCAGTTTGTTGAAACATTTCAATTTGTATTTCATCAATTCCTGGAGCCTTGCTTCTCGCCATTGCCTTCAGTGCATCTTGAATGTCTTCCTTCTGTAACACCGGTTCTTCTTCAGCTTCACCTATTGAAATGGTGAAACACTGACCGTTTCTTTTTGGTACAGTGATTTTGTATATTCCTTTCATCTTCTTTTGATGCTTCCTGCATTATTTAAAATTTGCCCATAGGATCTTTCAATATTTCAAGTGGCTGCTTGAAATTTTCTTCAATTCTTTGCACTTGAGAAATGCTAAGCATGTTCTTCCCTTTTGTTTTTCTAACTCCATGTCTTTGCACATATCATTATAACAATTGACTTTGCCCTCGAGTCTCCCTTCAAAATTTCCTGTTCAATAGTTTTACTTGAACATTTCTTCCATTCTCTTGAGATTCTTTACCCTCAAGAGCAAGTTTCAGACTCTCTTCTGAAATCCATTTTTTTTTTTTGTTTGTTCTTTACTTTCTGTTTTTTTATTGATCTTTTGCTGTCTTCCTGTATGATGTTCTTGATGTCATCCCACAACTCTTCCGTTCTTCGGTCATAAGTATCTAATACATCAAATCTGTTAATGAGATGGTTTCTAAATTCATGTTGGTTATATTTAAGGTGTGTGGACTTGTTTTAATTTTGTTAAGCTTCAGTCTGAAGTTGCATATAAGCAATTGACTGTCTGTTCCACAGTTGACCTGTGCCCTTGTTTTAGCTGATGATATTGAGCTTCTCCATTGTTGTTTCCCACAGTTGTGGTCAATTTGACTCCTGTGTATTCCACCTGGTGAGGTCATTGTGTGTAATTATCATTTGTATTGTTGAATAAAAGGTATTGCAATGAAAAAGTCATTGGAAAGACAAAATTCTATCATATGATCTCCAGCATCATTTCTATAACCAAGGTCGTATTTTCCAGCTACTGATCCTTCCTCTTTGTTTCCAATTTTTGCATCCCAGTAGCCAGTAATTATGAACGCATTTTGATTTCATGTCTGATCAATTTCAGAATGAAGAATTTGGTTGTTGTTGTTGTTGTTAAGTGCCATCAAGTTGATTCCGACCCATAGGAAACCTGTATAGGGTTTCCAAGGGCAGCTGGTAAGCTTGAACTGACTTTGCAGTCCAGCACATTAACCAACAGCTGACCACACCAGGACTCCAAAAGGTTGGTAGAATTCTTCAATTTCATCATCACTGGCTTAAGTGCTTGGTGAGTAAAATTGAGTACGAGTGGTATTAACTAGTCTTCTTTATTACTATTGTTGTTAAGTGTCATCAAGTTGTTCAGACTCATAGTGACCCTATGTAACGTTTCCAAGGAGAAGCTGGTGAATTTGAACTGCTGACCTTGTGATTCAAATTGAGTTTGCATTCCAGTGCTTTTCCTACACAGCCACACCAGGACTCCATGTAGACATATGTGTATTATCCTATCACTGATAAATTGTACTTCAACATAGACCTTGAAATGTTCTTGTTGACAATGAATGCAATGCCTTTTCAATTTGTCGTTCCAGACATAGCAAACCATATGATTGTCTGATTCAATACCAGTCCATTTCAGCTCACTAATGCTTAGGATATCAATCTTTATAAGCTCCATTACATTTCTGATGACTTCTAATTCTCTTAGATACACACTTTGTACATTCACTTTCTGATTATTAATGGAAATTTGCAGTTTCTTCCATTATGAATTGTGTCACATCAGTAAATGAAGACCTAGAAGCTTTGCTCCATTCATATCATTAAGGTCAACTCTGCTTTCAGAAGGCAGCTCTTCCCCAGTCATATTTTGAGTGCCTTTCAACCTGAGGGACTCATCTTCCAGCACTCTATATGACAAAATTCCACTAGTATTCATAAGGTTTTCAGTGAATAAGCATTCAGAAATGGTCTGTCTGCTGAAACCTGTCCCCCATGTGTGACCCTTCTAGTATTTAAAATACCAGTGACAAAGTTTCTAGCATCATAGCAACACACAAGCCATCACATTATACAATAAACTAGACCAATTAATAACATCATGATAAATGGACAAAAGACTGAAGTTGTCAGGGATTTCATTTTACTTGGATTCACAACCAAAGTTCATGAAAGCAGCAATCAAGAAATCAAATAACATATTACATGTGGAAAATCTGCTGCAAAAGATCTCTTTAATGTGTTAAAGAGCAAAGATGGCAGTTGGGGTCAAAGGTGGGTCTGACTCAAGCAGATATTTTCAATTGTTTTATATGCAAGTGAGAGCAGGAAAATGAATAAGGACGACCAAAGAAAAAAGATTCATTTGGCTTAAGGTGTTGGTGAAGAATATTGAAAGTACTATGGACTGCCAGACGAACCAACTAAACTATTTTGGAAGTTCAGCCCGAATGCTCCTTAGAAGTGTGGAGAGGGAGACTTCATACCATGTACTTTGGACATGTTCTCAGGAGGGACCGTTCCCTAGAGAAGGACATCATGCTCGGTCAGTATAAACCAGGAAGACCGGTAACAAGATGGACTGATACAGTGGCTACAACAATGGGTTCAAACATAGCAACAATTGTGAGTAAGGCTCAGGACCAGACAGTGGCTAGTTCTGCTGTACAGAGGATTGCTATTAGTTGAAATGGATTCACCAGCACCTAACAATAACACAAAAAACACAGCACCAAGAGAATGTTGTTGTTAAGTGCCCTCAAGTAGGTTCCAACTCATAGTGAATAGAAGGCTTGAAAAAAAAATTTTTTTTAAACATGTAGATCTAAGGATGAGGTAGGTGGGTGTTCTCTGAATAGGGTGGTCCCTTGTCAGTTGGGAAGACATCTGAAGAGGAATCGAATCAAGGAATACAGAGTTCTTCATTCATGGCATGAGCCTATAAGTATCTCTCGTCAATCCACAGATTACCCATTATCTAAATGTTTTACAGGATTCAGAATAACTCTCTAATGGGGTATCATCTACAGCCAATGCAGTAGATGACCAGAGATTGGAGGATGGAGTAAGTTTTACACATATGCATTGCACTAACTCAAATTTCTTTGCTAATAAAGTAAAACTGAGTAACTGAATTTCCAAACCCATACACTTAAGCCTATATCAGAAGGTAATGAGTTTTGAGACCCCAGGGAATTTTGTTGGGGACCTGTTGCAACTCAAATGGTTTCATTTCTAAGTTTTGACCCAAGAGCTATGTAATATTCTATGGCATTAATATTTGGTCCAAAGAGGCCAACAGGTAGGTGAGCCAATTAGTCTCTTTTGTTCTCTAATGAGGCTCTCGGGGTATCTGGTCCCAATAGCCATGGAATCTTCTGTCAGTGCCTGTGCTTTGATCCCCCCAAACTCTTTCAGGCACGATGGACTAAGACGATGATACCTGCTTCTCGCTTGCTCAGGATCTGCCTATATTTTCAAGACATTCCAGTCCTCTCAATAAAGAGAAGCATTGGCCCATTATACAGAGGAGAACATACGATAACTACAACACCAACCTCCCCCAGGTAACATTACAGCAAAGGAAATATTGACAATTGTTTTTCAAGACATGAAGTTCGTTTAGGAATGCCCTTTGCTAAATCTTTGAGATTCAGTGATCAATAGTAGAAATCCTGAATCCGTCAGCTGGATCTTAAGATAATCCCAATAAAACTCAGTAGCTTTCTTTGGAACCTGACCGTGTTGATAAGAGAAAAGCGGATGTGCAGTGACCAGCATCCCTTAGTGTTTCCTGATACATGATTTTCCATCCTTTTACTTTTAGCACATTTACATAAGAAATGGCTATTTTGTAGATAGCATATATTTGGGCCTTATATATTTTTTATGGTTTTTCAAAACTTAATAACAGGTACAAACATGCTGCAAATTTTGTTTGGCTGTTTGATACTTTAAAAAAATAATAATTTATTTCTGTTGTTGTTGAAAAAGTACACAGCAGAGCATAACCAATTCAATGATTTCTCCTTGTATAATTCAGTGACATTAATTACATTCTTCAAGCTGTGCAACTATCAAGCCTTCTTTTCTGAATTATTCCTTCATCATGAGACAGTCTTTAAACCTTACACCAAAAATACCCCTTGAAGTCTTCTTTAAAGCTAACAGTGGTTTAAACCAGTGTCATTAGTAAAGAACGTCTACCTTCAGCATTTTAAAGAACTATCTACTAAGGGACCAAAGTTACAACAGTAACTTCAAACTTAGAGAAGAAACTAGGAAGCAGTTAGTGCATGGCAATGGTGGTCTCTCATATGTCAATCATACTTCAAACATATTATCAGGAAGGACCAGTCCCTGGAGAAGGACATCATGCTTGGTAAAATGGAGGGTCAGTGAGAAAGAGGAAGGCTCCCAACAGTGGCAGCAGCAATGGGCTCAAGTGTAGCAATGATTGTGAAGTTGGCGCAAGATTGGGTAATGTTTCATTCTGCTGTGAAGAAGGTGGCTGAGTCAGTATTGACTCGACAGCACCTAACAACAATGACAATGGTGGTCTTATATTTTAAGCCAATATGACAATCTTTTAAAACTGCAGTGGTTACACTATTTCTTTTAATTTAGCTATGGATGTAGCAAAGGAGTTCTAGTAGCCCTGTAGGTTAGGTGTTGGACTGCTAAACTACGAGGTAAGTGGTTCAAATCCAACAGCTGCTTATCGAGAGAAAGATGAAGCTCTCAGTTCCCATAAAGATGTTACAGTCTCGAAAACCCAATATAGAAAAAAGACTGGAATTACTGGTCAAAAAGAAACTGAAGGAACTCAAGACGATGGCCCTCAGTCATCCTTCAGGTCTGGAGCAGAACTCACCCTTGTGGCCCAGTTTTCAGCCAAGAGGTAGATAGGTATGTAGTGGGGACAACAACAGTAGTAGAGTATACTCACTATGCAATGCTCAACCGTTCAAGATCCAAAGCACAGCATTCCCCTAAGGACAAAGTTCAGAAGGGCTGGAAAGGAGGATGGAATGGAAATAGGAAGTGGGATAACTGTTGTTACATGGAGAGGATTGCAATCACTGAGATAAAACAAAGTGTAGGATTTATTTACTGTAAAGCTGATGATCCTCTGGTAAACCTTTACTCAATTCACAATAAAAAGTTTAAAAAAAAAAAAAATCAGTAGCTTTTCATTTCGCTATGGGTCGGAACCAACTCGACGGCACTTAACAACAACAACAACAGGACCTACAAAGGAGTTGGGTTTGGGAACAGACAAAATCTAAGAAGAGGCACATATAGTCACAGAGTCAGTCTTTGTATATTTCTGTGTAGTTTTCAATTTTAAAAATGCAAAACAAGAATCAGGGAGTCCAGTAGGAATGCCATAAGATCGCGTGTAGAAAACTGGGAGTCTAAGTAGAGGGGACAGATCTTAATAACTCCATTAAAAGATCTGCAAACATGTCTTAATCTGGAGCTTGACTTGGTACATTTTATTCATCTGTGTCTAGGTTTCTGAACATGCTGTTGTGCATTGATCTGGCTCCATGGCCATGACTCGCGCAAACCAATCAAGTGTCTCTGAGTTCCTCCTCCTGGGGCTCTCCAGGCAGCCCCAGCAGCAGCAGCTCCTCTTCGGGCTCTTCCTGAGCATGTACCTGGTCACAGTCCTGGGAAACCTGCTCATCATCCTGGCCATCAGCACTGACTCCCGCCTGCACACCCCCATGTACTTCTTCATCAGCAACCTGTCCTTCGTGGATGTCTGCTTCTCTTCCACCACTGTCCCCAAGATGCTGGCCAATCACATACTCAGCAGTCAGACAATCTCCTTCCTTGAGTGTCTCATACAGATGTATTTTTTCATTGTTTTTACGGGCATGGACAATTTCCTCCTGGCTGTGATGGCCTATGACCGCTTTGTGGCAATATGCCACCCCTTATACTACACAACGAAGATGACCCATCAGCTCTGTGCTCTGCTGGTCACTGGATCCTGGGTCATTGCCAATATGAATGCTCTGCTACATACCCTGTTGATGACTCAACTCTCATTCTGTGAAGACAACACAATCCCCCACTTTTTCTGTGATTTGTCTCCTCTCCTGAGACTTTCCTGCTCTAACACACACCTCAACGAGATGATGATTCTTATTGAGGGGGCCCTGATAATGGTCATCCCACTGGTTTGCATCCTGGGTTCCTACATTTGCATCACCCGTGCAGTCCAGAGAGTTCCATCCACACAGGGAAAATGGAAAGCCTTCTCCACCTGTGGCTCCCACCTGGCTGTGGTTTCCCTCTTCTATGGTACCATCTTTACTGTGTATTTCAACCCTTCATCCTCCCACTCAGCTGAAAAAGAAATTGCAGCCGCTGTGATGTACACTGTGGTGACCCCCATGCTGAACCCTTTCATCTACAGTTTGAGGAACAAGGACATGAAAGGGGCACTAAGAAAAGTGATTTCTAGGATATTTTTTTCCTTTTAACAATGACATGGACTCTAGATGTCATAGAGAAAACTAGTTTGTAATAAAACCTTTCTTCTTACCCTATTCTGATAAAATAGCCGTTGTCCATTCACGTATTCATCCTGAGAGCATGAAATTCTTGGTACAGACTCTTTCATTAGATACAGAAAGAAATCTGTTTACCAAAGGACCAGGCTATTCCAAACTCCAATGCCCTCAAGCCCAAACCACCAGGATCACAACTCTACTTTACTGTGTTTATTACTTATTACAAGAAAGAATCCACTCCAGCTGGGATCGTGGTACTTTTCATTCAGAGTGTGTTAGAAAGGTTTCCAAGGATCTGAGTGTGAGGTAATTTTGTTGAGGATGTAGGGATTCAAGGCTTTGATCTGGACTAGATGTTGTCAGAAAGCAGGGGTAATATTCATTGGGTGTGTCAATAACTCGTCTAGAAGGAAGGAAGACTAGGAGGTGAAAGCTGTAATTGGCAAAGTATCAGCTGTCTGTCATATATCATCCAACATGGGAGGGTGGGGTGTCTGGACATTTCTGTGTCTTGGACAAGGGTTCTGTTTTTGTCTATGTCCACACTTGACTACAGTGATCTTTTTTTGACTTGATCCATTATGGTCACCATTTCTGATACTGATGTTCTGTAATTTTTCAATGTTCAGTAGAGGAAGAGTTCATTTAGAGGTGCAGGAAGACCTAATTATTCTTATTTTTGTATCTGAGCTTTATGTGTCATACAAGGTACCCTGGTAACGTAGCTGCTAAGCATTCACCTGCTAAGTGAACAGTTGGCTATTCAAACACACCAGCTGTTCCTTGGGATAAAGATGAGGCAATCTACTGCCTTATGGGGCAATTCTGCCCTATCCTACAGGTCCCTATGAGTCAGATTCGACCAGACAGCATTGGATTTGGGTTTGGGATATATTACACAACACCACAGGAGGGACATGGGTAAGTTAAACAAGAAGTGTCTTCCTCAAGTTCAATGCTCAGCCATGCCTACTTCAGTTTTTTTGTATCTTCTGACAATGTGCTTAGGTATTTGTACATTGTTGTTGTTGAGTGCTGTTCAGTCAGTTCTGACCCATAGTGACCCTGTATAGGGTTTCCGAGGAGCTGCTTGTGAGCTTGAACCACCAACCTTGCAGTTCAAACGACTTTGCAGTCTGACGCATTAACCCACAGAGTCACACAGGGCTCATTTGTACATAGATCCTCATTTATATTCTAGCTTCTCACTTTCATTTTATATCAAACCTTTTCCAAACTGCCATACAGCCTCCACATTTTTTATTTTACTGCCTTTGTATACTTCCATCCAGTTCCTTAGCAAAATTTACTCACAAGTCACTTCATTTCTGAATTAAAATACAATGGACATTTGCAAGTTAAAAAGCCATTTAAAATTTCTTTTCAACCAACTGTGAGAATTAACAAATTGAGAAGTACTTGAAACTGGGTAAAGCACCAATGAGCACTAAGCATTGGATTTTGAAAACGAAAGTGCAATAGGACAGTTTTCCTTAATTTCTCATTTCTGAGAGCTCTTATGTGAAATCTGGCAGAATTTAGAATCAGCTTGTTTCTGAATTCAGCATATGATTCCCTTGTTTATATGGACCATAATTTGTGTACTAAGATGTTTACCTTGAAAAAAAAAAAGGAGAATTTTCAATAGTCTGTGTATTCACACATACTTCATATGATGGAGGGTGCATGTTCCTTCAAAGTGTCAAAGAAACACACACCTTAAGTTTTTCTACTAATCTATTCAAGGAGCCCAAAGTTCCTCACTCATGGTATTCTATACTCTTCCAGATAATTCCCCTCAACCCCCATGAAAAACAGATTATCCATATACCAAATGCTTTAAAGATTAAGAACAATTCTATAATGCAGTATTCATGACGGTGAAGGCACCAGTCAGTCTATGCAGTAGATAACCAGACACAAAGAGAAATAAAAGTTTCAAGATAGAACTGTAAGACTTCCGGAAAAAGATGGTGGATCAGGTGGAAGTGTAGTGATGAATTCTGCCAAGAACAACACCGACTACAGGACCAAGAAGGCTCAGGGAATGGTCCCAGTACTCTGAACCACATATAAAGGGATATTTAGAAGGTTGGAAGACTTACAGCTGGGGAGTTTGTGGCCGAAGCAAGAAATCCATTGCTT
>NW_006408775.1:3491458-3494708 GCF_000296735.1 Chrysochloris asiatica
AAAAAAAAAGAAGATAAATAACTCATTAAAAAAAAAAGATAGAACAGTAATAATTCAGGTTTCTTAATTAAAAAATATGAAATAAATATTTTAATAACTGAATTTCCAAACCCAGACTTAAGCCTACATCAGAAAGGTTTAAAGATGTGACACTCCAGAGAATTCTGTTTGAGATTTGTCTCCAAAACAATGATTTCATTTCCAAGCTTTGACCCAGGAGTTAAACAATGTTCTACCATTATTGTTTGGTCCAAAGGGGGCAAAGGATAGGAGGCACAATTACTCTCTTCTTCTCTCTAATGAGGCTCTCAGGGAATCTGGCCCTGATAACCATGGCACTTCCTGTAAATATCTGCTCTGTGATTCCCACAAACGTATTTCATGAACAAAGAGCAAAGACCATGAACACCTACTCCTCACTTGGTCAGGCCCTCCCTATAGTTACAAGACTTTCTACCCCCCACCATAGAGAAGCATTGGACAGTTAATTACAATGAAGTGAAGAACACATACTAGCTACATCAAAAATTTCCCTCAGGTAAGATTACAACAGAGAAGATATCAATATTTGATTTTTAAGACATAACCATCTTTAAAAAACACGTTTGCTAAACCTTCCAGATCCAGGATAAATAGAAGAAATCCTGAATCCATTAGATGGATCTTGAGACAAACCCAGTAGAAATCAGCTGTTTCTCTTTTATTTATGAGGTATAACATATTTGGGGTTAGAACTGGAAACTATACATAGAGACACATACAGCCACTGAGCTGGGTTGTATATATTCCTTATGTGGCTTCCAATTTTAAATAAATAGAAGAAGAGTCCGGGAGTCCAGTAGGAATAGAATAAGTCTCAGTATAGGAAATTAGTGTTTAGGTAGAATGGACACATCTTATCAGAGTAACTTCATTAACTGATTTGCAAAGCTGTCTTTGTCTATCCACCCATGTCTAGGTTTCTGAATTTGCTGCTGTGCATTAATCTGGCTCCATGGATATGACTGGGGCAAACCAGTCGAATGTCTCCAAGTTCCTCCTCCTGGGATTCTCCAGGCAGTCCCAGCGACAGCAGCAGCTCCTCTTCGGGCTCTTCCTGAGCATGTACCTGGTCACAGTCCTGGGAAACCTGCTCATCATCCTGGCCATCAGAACAGACTCCCGTCTGCACACCCCCATGTACTTCTTCCTCAGCAACCTGTCCTTTGTGGATATCTGCTTCTCCTCCACCATTGTCCCCAATATTTTGGCCAACATACTCAGCAGTCAGACCATCTCCTACATTGACTGTCTCACACAGATGTATTTTTTCATTGTTTTTACAGACATGGACAATTTCCTCCTGACTGTGATGGCCTATGACCGCTTTGTTGCTGTGTGCCACCCCTTACACTACACAACAAAGATGACCCATCAGCGTTGTGCTCTGCTGGTCACTGGATCCTGGGTTATTGCCAACATGAATGCTCTGCTGCATACCCTGCTGATGGCTCGACTTTCATTCTGTGCAAACAACGCAATCCCTCACTTCTTCTGTGATATATCTGCTCTCTTAAGACTCTCCTGCTCTGACACACACCTCAATGAGATGATGATTCTTACTGAAGCAGCCCTGGTAATGATCATCCCATTTGTTTGCATCCTGGTTTCCTATATTTGCATCACCTGTGCTGTCCTGAGAGTCCCATCCACAAAGGGAAAATGGAAAGCCTTCTCCACCTGTGGCTCCCACTTGGCTGTGGTTTCCCTCTTCTATGGCACCATCATTGCTGTGTATTTTAGCCCTTCATCCTCCCACTCAGCTGAGGAAGACATCGCGGCTGCTGTGATGTACACAGTGGTGACCCCCATGCTGAACCCTTTCATCTACAGCCTCAGGAACAAGGAAATGAAAGGGGCTCTAACAAAAGTGATTTCTATGAAATTTTTTTCTGTTCAACAATAACATGGGCTCTAAATGTCATAGAGGAAGCTCATTTGTAATAAAATCTTTCTCCCCTATTCTCTGCAACTAATGCTTCATATGCATTTGAAAGTTGGACAGTGAATCAGGAACACCAGAGAAGAATTGATGGTCTTGGAGACTACTCAACGTACCATGGATTACCAGAAGAACAAACAAATATGTGTTGGGAGAAGTACAACCAAAATGCTTTTTAGAAGCCAAAATTGCAAGACTTCATCTCTCATGTATTGGACACGTTATCAGCAGACACCAGTTCCTAGAGAAGGACATCATGCTTGGCAACATGCAAGGCCAATGAATAAGAGAAAGACCCCAACAAGTTGGATTGATACAGTGTCAGCCGTAATGAGCTGTGTAATCACAACAATTGTGAGGAGGGTGCAGGAACTGGCCCTGTTTTGTTCTGCTGTTCATAGAGTCAGGAGCTGGAACTGCCTACATGACACCTAACAACACCAATAAATTCTATGTAACTTAGCAGTTGTGTATCCATGTAATTGTCTTGGGAGAATTAAACTCTAGAGATAGTCTCTTCACGTTTAAACAAAAAAAGAGAGATCCTTTTACCAAATGACTAGGTTATTCTAATTACCAATGCTCTATGGCCCAAATGCCCAAGAATACACCTCTAGATTTGTGTGTTTATTACTCATGTGTGAAGTGATTTGGGTTAAGGTTTAGAGAATCGAGGATTTTATCTGGATTAGATGTTGTCAGAAAGCAGAGGGAAATTCATATTAGATATGTCAATATCTTGTCTAGAGGAGGGGACACTAGAGGGAGGTGAAAGCTGGAAATGATAAGGAATCAGCCATCACTCATGTCAGCCAGGATGGGGATGTTTCATCATTTCTGTGTCCTGGACAAGGTTTATGCTTTTGTCTAACATGACTGCAGTGGTCTTGTTTTGTCTTGATCCCTCATGGTCACTTTGTCTGATACTGATGTTCTGTGAATTTCTCTATGTTCAATAGGGGAAGAGTTCGTTTAGGTAAGCAGCAAGTCCTAATGCAACCAGGCATTTGAGCTCATTATACTGACCTATGTATCTGAGCTTTATACATCTGTATCATAAAAGGTTCTGTGATGGGGCAGTGGTCAAGCGCCTCAAACTCAAATCCTGCAAGGTCTTTTCTAACACCATCCTACTGAGAAGTTCCATGATTCTAAAGTTAGGGTGCTCTTTCTTTTGATGAGTAATAAACACAAAACTAGAGTTGTCTTCCTATGGGATTGGGCTGGAGGACATTGGGAACTGGAATAATGATGGGACCATATGATGCT
>NW_006408775.1:3495128-3496928 GCF_000296735.1 Chrysochloris asiatica
CAACTGGATGGCACCTAACAACAACAACAAATGGGTAAATGAATCCAAAAGTATCTTCCGCAATCCCAATGCCCAGTCTTTCCAACTTAGTTAAGCTTTGTCTTATCTTAGGACAATGTGTTTAGGTATTTGTACACAGATCATGTATATTCTGGCTTCCCACTTCCATTTTATATCACACTTTTCCATATTGCTATACTACACAGCTTTTATGTTACTGTCCTTATATACTTCCATCAAGTTTCTTTTTAAAATGTACTTATTAGCCATGTTGTTTCTATATTCAAACATAATGGAAATTTGCAATTTAAAATGTGGTATGAAATTTATTTTGAAACAACTGTGAGATATAACTAATTTGAAAGCATCACCAAACAGAATGCTCTGGATTTTGAGGAAAATAAGGCAGTTTTCCTTAATTTCTCATTTTACAAAGCAGGGTAAGAGGACATCTTGTGTGAAACCAAGATTTCACAAAATTCAGAATCAGGCTGCTTCTGAGTTTGGCAGAGGATTGTCTTTTTTATATTGATCAGATCTGTGTATTGAGAGGTTTGCCTTAGAGAATACATGGGCAAATTTTCATATTTAGTGTATGGATCCACGGATTCGTCATATGAGACAAACTGTCTGCTCCTTAAACATTTGTAAGAAACCTACATTTGTAAGAAACATTTGGTTTGTATGTGGTTGTGTGGATAGTGGAGGGGGCAAAAGAAGAGATGACTCGTTAAATGTCCTCATCAATTGCTGTCATTGTTAGGTACCTGCGAGTTGGTTCTGACCTTATAACAATCCTGTACACAACGGAACAAAACAGTGTCTGATCCTGTGCCACCCTCCCAAACCTGCCATGTTTGAGTCCATTGTTGCAGCCTCTGTCGATCCAACTCACTGAGGGTCTTCCTCTTTCACTGCTGACTCGACTTCACCAAGCAACAGGTCCCTTTATCTGTATTGGTCCTTCCTGATAACTTGCCCAAAGTCAGTGAGACCAAGTCTTGCCATCCTTGCTTCTAAGAAGCACTCTGGCTGTACTGCTTCCAAGACAGATTCGTTCCTTCTTCTGGGAGTCCATAGGATCTTTCAATATTTCAAGTGGCTGCTTGAAATTTTATTCAATGCTTTCCACTTCAGAAATACTAAGTATATTCTTCCCTTTTGTTTCTCTAACTCCAAGTCTTTGCACATTTCATTATAATAATTGACATTATCTTCTTGAATCTCCCCTCAAAATTTTCTGTGCCACAGTTAAATTCATCATTTCTTTCATTTGTTTGAGATTTTTTTTACTCTCAAGAGCAAGTTTCAGACTCCCTTCTGAAATCCATTTTGTTCTTTTCTGTCTGTCTGTCTTTTTTATTGAACTTTTGCTGTCTTCCTGTATGATGTTCTTGATGTCATCCCACAACTCTTCTGTTCTTTAGTGTCTAATGCAATTCTGGTCATTAGTGTCTAATGCATCAAATCTGTTAATAAGATGGTTTCTAAATTCAGGTGAGATCTATTCAAGGTCACGTGGTGGCCCTGTGGACTTCTTTTAATTTTGTACTTGATGGCCTGTTCCACAGTTGGCCTGTGACCTTGTTTTGCTGATGACATTGGGCTTCTCCATTGTCTCTTCCCGCCTATGTTGTCATTTTGATTTCTGTGTATTACAACTGGTGAGGGTCTTGTGTATTGTTACCATTTGTGTTGTTGAATAAAACGTAATGCACCCAATATATCCAGACTACACTCCCAGCTAAGGTTACTCAAGGTATAAGTAGATTTGTGTTATCTTTCAGTAACCCAGAAATT
>NW_006408775.1:3497773-3498625 GCF_000296735.1 Chrysochloris asiatica
TATCATGTGATCTCCAGCATCATTTCTATAACCAAGGTCATATTTTCAGGCTACTGATTCTTCCTCTTTGTTACCAATTTTTTCATTTCAGTAACCAGTAATTATGAATGCATCTTGATTTCATGTCTAATAAGTTTCACACTGAAGAAGTTGATTGGTATTGTTGTTAAAGGTCGTAGAGTCAGTTCTGACCCATAGGAACTCTTTATAGGGTTCCTAGGGGCACCTGATGAGCTTGAACTACTGACCTTGTGGTTCAAAGCAACTTTGCAGTCCAGTGTATTAACCTACAACACCACTCCAGGACATCAATAAGTTGGTAGAATTCTTCAATTTCATCATTACTGGCTTAAGAGGTTGGTGAGTTGAATAAGAGTGGTATTAATTGGTCTTATTTATTGCTGTTATTAAGTGCCATTGAGTCAGTTCAGACTCATAGTGACCCTGTATAAGGCTTCCAAGGAGAAGCTGGTGAATTTGAACTGCTGACCTTTCAATTCAAAATGACTTTGCAGTCTAGTGCTTTTCCTAAGAGCTACATCAGGATTCCATGTAGGCATATGTATATTATCCTATCTCTGATAAATTGTACTTCAACATAGACCTTGAAATGTTCTTGTTGACAATGAATGCAATGCCTTTTCAATTTGTCATTCCAGATATAGTATGACTGTCTGATTCAATACCAGTCCATTTCAGCTCACTAATGCTTAGGATATCAATCTTTATGAACTCTGTTTCATTTTTGATGACTTCTAATTCTCCTAATACATACTTTGTACATCCACTTTTGATTAGTAATGGAAATTTTCACTGTTTCTTCAATTTTGAATTGTGTCATATCAGTAAATG
>NW_006408775.1:3499125-3501416 GCF_000296735.1 Chrysochloris asiatica
ATGCAAGTGTAAACAGGACAATGAATAAGAAAGATCAAAGAAGAAAAGATGAATTTGAATTAAGGTGTTGGTGAAGAATATTGAAAGTACTATGGACTGCCAGAAAGGAGCTCTGGTAGCGTAGTGGATTTGAATCGGATTGTGAACCTTAAGGCCAGCAGTTCGAAACTACCAGCCGCTCCATGGGAGATACATGAGGCATTCTGCTCCCGTAAAGATTTACAGCCTCGGAAACCCTGTACAGGGTTGCTATGGGTTGGCACCGACTCGACAGCACTTAACAACAACAACATGGACTGCCAGAAGAACCAGCTAAACTATACTGGAAGAAGTTCAGCCAGAATGTTCCTTAGATGTGTGGAGAGGGAGACTTTACATCATGTATTCTGGACATTTTCTCAGGAGGGACTGTTCCCAGGAGAAGGACTCATGCTTGGTAAAATAGTCAATATAAAACAGGAAGACCTATAACAAGATGGACTGATACAGTGGCTATAACAATGGGTTCAAATATAACAGTTGTGAATATGGCACAGAAACAGTATCTAGTTCTGTTGTACATAGGATTGCTACAAGTTAAAATGGATTCAACAGCACCTAACAATAACACAAAAAACACAGCACCATGAGAGTGTTGTTATTATTAAGTGCCCTCAAGTTGGTTCCAATTCATAGCAAATAGAAGGATTGAAAAGAATATTTTTAAAACCTTATGGATTTGGATGGCAGATTAAAGAGCCATATAGTGTAGACCTCTGCCAACAATAACACAGAATATTGGATGAAGAAGGTTCAGGGATAGTCCCAGAACTCTTAACTACATATAAGGAATACTTATAAAGTTCGAAGACTTACTGCTCGTAAAATTTATAAAAGAAACAAGAGAGGTGATGTTTTCTGATCTGCGACTGAAGAGGACATCTTGGGCATGACGGAACCAGTGAAGGATCAGAGATTGACCAATCCTCAGAGATAAAGGTGTAAACTTTTATTTATTTATTTATTTTCTGTTCATTGGTCTCTCGCTGTCTGCGCACATCCACTCTGATGATTAGAGGAGATGTCTTTGGGAGTAAATGTCCCATTGCTCCCAGAAGGTTCAACTACACATGCACACTGATTTGCTCAGCAAAGACCACTGTGCACAGAATCTAAGAATGGGGAGGAGCCAACAGGAACTGTTTTAAATGAAACGGTCTCCATGAGTGCTCCAGCCAGTCCTGAGCTGTTTCTCACTTGGAGAAACACCTAAATGAGGTTGTAGAGTGGAAGAGGGACAAACTAAAAAGGAAACAGACCAAAAATTAAATCCTGAGTTATGTCACAAGGAGTAAAAATAACATCTTGAAATTTTTCAGGCAGCCTTGAAATCAAGAAGCCAAGAGAGGGCCATTAAAGAGACATTCTCATATATGGCTACAGGTTTTAAAAAAAAAATTATAGACTGTAGTATATGATCTTTGTTTTTCTGTTGTTCTTTGAGTTTCTGGGTCCTGCCCACCTTTTACATTCAAGGGGCTCTTTCTCTCACTACATTACCTAACAAGACACAGAACTTGTGGTCATATGGTTACGCTATAATGACACTGTAAAATTCCACCACCCGGCAAGAGCCAACACCAGCTGCTATACACCAGATAGACAGCCAACACCTACTACAGTTACTTCGAGATGAAATAATAAGAAAAATGAAAAGGGATGCCCATCTCTTGATCACATCTAATTGGAGGCAATCAGAAAGCTTAATAATACAGCAACATACATTCATCTAATTATTGAAAATGTCCAAGAAACAACAGAAGATCTCGGCACATGTCCAAAAACAAAATAGAATAATTGAGACAAAGAAGCTGAAGGTAGAACAAGACTTCCCATTGGAAGGACAGCAGACTTTGGAACTGCCTGAGAAAGAATTTAGAAGAATGATATTGAGGTGCATCTAAATGTTCCACAGAGGGGTTGAGAAAAATAAGAAGTCAGGAAAATGCTACATGAACAATCAAATAAGATAGATATAGCATTACAAATAATTCAAAACCTGCAAAAAGAGATGCAAATGATTAATAATAAAATATCAGAAATGGACAATACACTTAAAGGGCAAAGGAGAAGAATTAAAGAGATGAAGTCAGAACTAGTGAGCTGGAAAACAAATTTCACAATACTGCTAAGATAGAAGAATTTTGTTGTTGTTGTTAGGTACCATCGAGTCGGAACCGACTCATAGCGACCCCATGCACAGCAGAATGAAACAATGTCTGATCCTGGGCCAACCTCACTACCGCCGCCAC
>NW_006408775.1:3502956-3505476 GCF_000296735.1 Chrysochloris asiatica
TCTCACTGCCTGTGTACCTCCATTATGGTTATTAGAGGGGGTGCCTGAGAGACTGGACACCCTACCCCACCCTTGGAGGGTTCTATTACATATGCGCACAGATCTCCACAAAATTTAAAGGGACAATTTCCACTTAAAACCAAATGGCAGCAAAAAATGGCCACAGCCAGCCCTGAACTGTTTATCACTAGGAAAAAGGCCTGAACATGGATTGTGGAACAGGACAGGCAGACTAAAAAGGAAATAGGCCAAAAATTAAATTCTGAGTTACATCACAATGACCAACAGTGGCATCTTGAAATTTTCTCAGGAAGAAGACTGAAAAGGGAAGCCCATCTCCTGATCATATCTACCTGGAGGCAATCAGAAAGCATAAGAAATACCAAAACACACACCCATCTAAGTATTAAGGACACAGCTAACCATTGAAAATGCCCAAAAAGCAGAAACAGATGACCATATCAGCATATGTCCAGAAACAAGATAAAGTAACTGAGACAAATGAGTTGCAGGTAGACCTACACTCCATATTGGAAGGAGGGCAGGCTTTGGAAATGCCTGAGAAGGAATTCATAAAAATGATTATAAAATGTACCAAAACACTTTACAATGGAGTTGAGAAAAACAAGGAAGAAGTCAGGAAAATGTTAAAGGAGCAATAAAATAAGATAGATAAAATTCAAAACCTAAAGAAAGAGGTCAAGATGATTAATAACAGAATATTAGAAATGGACAATACACTGAAAGGGCAAAGGAGTAGAATTGAAGAGATGGAAGCCCGAACTAGTGAGCTAGAAGATAAATCTCTCAATAGCACTAAGATAGAAGAACAATCAGAAAAAAGGATTAAAAAATCTGAGGAAGGTCTAAGATTCATGTTGGACAACATGAAGGGGAATAACTTGAGAATTATATGCATTCAGGAACAGGAAGAATCACACAAGTCCACAGAAGAGATTGAAGAACTTCTAGAAGAAAATTTCCCTAACATCCTGAAAAGTGAAAAGATAAGCATCCAATAAACTCAAAGAACCCCAGGAAGGATAGATCCTAAAAGAAAATCACCAAGACATATAATAATCAAGCTCTCCAAAGTCAAAGACAAGGGCAGAATCCTGAAAGCAGCTAGGGAAAAGACAAGTATAATATACAAAGGCAAGCAAAACAGATTAAGCTCAGATCTCTCAACAGAAACCATGCAGGCAAGAAGACAAAGGGGAGACATATATAAAACCCTGAAAGAAAAAAACTGCCAACCAAGAATCCTCTACCCAGAAAAGCTGTCAATCAAATACGATGGTGTAATCAAAACATTCCAGAATAAACAGAAGCTACGGGATTTTTCCAAAGCCAACCCTATCAGGAAAAACATCCTAAAGGGAGTTCTGTGGACAGAGAACCAACAAGAACACACAACAATCAGAAATCTCTGAGAAAACTCTAAGGGAACATGTGTGGCAGCATCATCCGGAAGTCAACTGACAAATGGAAGAGCCGAGAACAGAATAAAACTGTAAGAACAAATTCAGAGGATCTGGGAGGTCAGTCTATGATCAAAACAATTATAAAGTGAAAGAAGGCAAACACAGAGGAACAGAGATCTAGATGGTGGGAAGGTCAGGTAGATTACAGGATAAAACAGACTGTCTTAAATGGAGGTAAAGGTTAACGGAATATAAGATAAGCACAAAGGTGGAGGCAGGATACGATAGAGCACAGACAGGGTAAGGGCAGATACGTCATGTTTTGGGTGTTGGGGAGGGCAATACCAGAAGGGTGAGGAGGCGGAAGAACAAGGTAGATAGGGGAACACTGAGACAGGTTTGCATGGGCTAAATGGGACAGAGGTAAATAGTGATGCATGCTCAACCTTGAACAACAGGGCTCTGTGATACAGGGATCTAGGTATAGTTTGAAGAGGGGCAATAATACTAAGGTGCTTGACTGTCTTATGAATATTGGTTTCCCTTGTCTACTATTGTGAAATAGACACTTGAGTGGGATAGAAAGGAATGCTGGGAAACATGATTACAGAAAACTTGAAGCCCATCTCCAGCCTATAACAGATTGGAATACCTAAAAGCGGTTCTAGAACTTGCCCAGTGACACAGGCCTCTTGTGGAGTCTTTGCTGAGTATAGGATCTTAGGTGGAATCCTGAGTCTCATCCAGAACCTTCTGAATTGGGACATTCCTACCAGAAAGGACAAGCAGACCAGCCTAGAACAGCTAGAGCAACAGAAGATACATCTTCAAAGAAGGATCATCAGGAAAAACCCAAAACAAAAATGTCAGTATGACTGGCTACTGCATGAATAAGCAAGCTGTTCACCGGGAAGTCATCAAGGCAAGTGATCAAGTTCTTTCAGGACACATCCCCCTCTAAGACTGAAAAACTCTAAGGGAACATATGAGCAGACTTGTAAGCTTGCTGGCGCCAACGCTGGTCTACTGGTGAGTGGAAGAGAAGGAAAGGCAGCAATGAAGAAATGGGCTAAGTTCAACCACGGTCCACTGACTC
>NW_006408775.1:3507614-3508234 GCF_000296735.1 Chrysochloris asiatica
AGGAGAAAGTCAACAATGAAGAAATGGGCTGAGTTCAACCCCGTTCCATAGACTCCTATTGACCTGGAGATGAGAGAAAGAAGAGGAAGTGTGGTTGGTCTGAAATGTGGTGAGACCTGGGGACTCCTGAGCCCATGGACAAAGACATAGCCACAGAGGGCTAGAACTAAGAGTGAAGTGTCCAGCTGATATGAAGTGAGGGAGAGACACAAGAATGCCCAAACTTGTAGATAAATACCCATTTGACCTAGCTTCGATGGCTTGATGATCACAACTTGACTAGAGGAATACTGAAATTTAAAAAAGGTTTTTGATAAAGGAAACGTGTGTAAATTGCTACAATTTGATGAACTTGACCTATGCTTACGGATGTAGTAGCTCAAAATACCAACTAAGAGGAAAGGAGCCTTCACATCAAGTATCAATCCTATTCCCACTGTATACAGGGTTGATAGGGATGGGCAACTTAGACACTGGCTACCTAATGGGGGGGGAGGTGGGCTCTAAAGGCATGAAGTGACTGTGTTACAAGTTTTCAAGAGGGATTTTAGTTTCAGAGTGTATGGGGCAAGGTAGAAACCCCACTGAATAGTTTCATCTTGTCTAGACAGGTCTGATAA
>NW_006408775.1:3508334-3511290 GCF_000296735.1 Chrysochloris asiatica
AGAGAAATACTGTTAACTGATGGTACATGGAGGGGAATGTAATCATTATGATGAAACAATTTGTATGATTTATTGAATGTAAAACTGATGATCTGCCCTGTAAACTTACACTCAATCCACAATAAAAACTTAAAGGGAAAAAACAAAACAAAAAAAACAGTCACCTACCCAGCAAAGCTGTCAATCAAATACCACGGTGTAATAAAAACATTCCTGCATAAACAGACAATAAAGGAATATGTCAAAGCCAACCCAGCACTTCAAATATTCCTAAAGGGAGTTCTTTGGATGTAGAACCAACAACAGAGAACAACCAGAGATTGACATATGTGGCAATACCACCCAGAACTCAACTGACAGACAGAAGAGTCCAAAACAGAACAAAACTACAAGAATGAATTCAGAGGATCTGTGAAGTCAGTCTATGATCAAAACAATTCCAATGTGAAAGAAGGTAAAAACGTTGGAACACAAATCCAGGTGAAGAGGAGATCAGGTAGATTCCAGAATAAAATAGACTACATTAAATGGAGGATAAAGTTAATAGAATATAGGGCAACCTGGAAGAAAATGAATACTTCACAACATACCAAGAAAATGAAAATCCAAGAAGGACATGGAAACATTAAAACTACGAAGAAATTGACAAGAAAGAACACAAGACTCTGGACTCATAGAAACAGAAAGGCTGCATATTGGCAGCCAGAAGACAGGCTTGCAGAATGTGCTCTTTGGTTGTTTAATTGATTATATATTCCTGAGTGTTTTTGTGTACATCCCCACACACACACACACACAAAAAAAAAAAAACAGAGTGAAGAGAAGCAAATGCTGTTGAATGATGATGCATGGAGGAGACTGTAATCATTTCAACAGAAAGAAACTTGACAAAGACACAGAGGAACTAAACAACACAATCAGCCAACTTGACTTCATAGATGTGTACACAGCATTCAACACAACAACAATACAATATGCATTTTTTT
This sequence comes from Chrysochloris asiatica, assembly GCF_000296735.1. Lineage (NCBI taxonomy): Eukaryota > Metazoa > Chordata > Mammalia > Afrosoricida > Chrysochloridae > Chrysochloris > Chrysochloris asiatica. The sequence goes on from NW_006408775.1 coordinate 3,509,321, forward strand.
TTTCAGTAAACATAGAACATTCTCCAGAATAAATCATGTGTTAGGCCACAAAACCATCCTCCACAAATTTACAAACATAAACATACTACAAAGCATCTTCTCAGACCACAATGCTGTAAAATTAGAAATCAACAATAGGAAGACCAAGGAAATAAATTCAAATACATGGAAACTAAATAACACCCTGCTGAAAAATGACTGGGTAGTAGAACAAATAAAATGTGAATTCATGAAGTTCCTAGAAACAAATGAGAATGAAAACACAATGTACCAAAATCTTTGGGATGCGGCAAAAGCTTTGCTGAGAGGACAATTTATTGCAATAAATGCACACATCCAAAAAGAAGAAAGAACCAAAATCAACACATGAACACAACATCTCCAACAATTAGAAACTGACCAGCAAAGTATACTTGCAGTCATCAGAAGAAAAGAAATAATATAGATTAGAGCAGAAATATATGTGATAGAAAACAGAAAAACTATAGAAAGGATCAACAGGACAAGGAGTTGGTTCTTTGAAAGGATTAATAAAATTGACAAACCATTAGGCGACCTGACAAAGAAAAGAAGGAAAAGACACAATTAACATGCATAAGAAACCACATGGGTAACATCACAACGGAACCAATAAAAATAAAACAGATAATAACAGAATATTATGAAGAGTTGTACTCTAGCAAATTTGAAAATCTAAAAGAGATGGATACCTTTTTTTTTTAGAAAAGCACGACCTACCTCAACTTACGAAGAGTGAAGTAAAAACTTGAACAGACCTATAACAAAGGAAAGGAGCTCTGGTAGCGTAGTGGTTACGAATCGGGCTGCGAACCTCAGGGTCAGCAGTTCAAAACTACCAGCTGTTCCATGGGAGAAAGATGAGGCGTTCTGCTCCCGTAAAGATTTACAGCCTCGGAAACCCTGTATAGGGTCGCTATGAGTCAGAATTGACTCCACGGCACATAACAACAACATAACAAAGGAAGAAATTGATCAAGTCATCAAAAACTCCCAACCGAAAAAAAAACCCAAGTCCAGATGGCCTCACTGGTGAGTTTTACCAAACATTCAGGGAAAAGCTGTCACCAATTCTACTCAAATTATTCCACAATATAGAAAAGAACGGAAAACGTCCTAATACATTTTATGAAGCAAGCATAACCAAAACAGGGAAGGACATCACTAAAAGGAAAATTATAGACCAATATCCCTCATGAACATAGGTACAAAAATTCTCCACAAAATCCTAGCCAACAGAATTCAACAACACATCAAAAAACAATACATCATGACCAAGTGGGATTCATATCAAGGATGTAAGGATGGTTCAACATTAGAAAAACAATCCATACAAGCCACCATGTAAATAGAAGGGGGAAAAAGAACCACATGATCCTATCGATTGATGCCGAAAAAGCATTTGACAAATCCAACATCCATTCCTGATAAAAAAAAAAAAAAAAACTCAATAAAGTAGGAATTGAATGGAAATTCCTCAATATAATTAAGAGCATATATACAAAACCAACAGCCAACATCACTCTCAATGGAGAGAAACTGAAAACCTTCCCTTTGTGAACAGGAAACAGAAAAGAATGTCCTTATCACCACTCCTATTCAATATTGTGTTGGAAGTCTTAGCCAGAGATACAAGGCAAGATGGGGAAATTAAAGGCATCCAAATTGGCAAAGAGGAAGTAAAACTATTTCTATTTGCAGATGATATGATTCTATACATGCAAAAATTACACAAACAAAAGAAGACAAAATAGATGATTGGGGCATACAAAAAATTAGAAACTTACGTGCATCAAAATATTTCACAAAAAAAGTGAAAAGGGAGCCCACAGAATGGGAGAAAAATCTTTTGCAATGACACATCAGACAAGGGACTTATTTCTAAAATATATAGGAAACTGCAACACCTCTACAAGAAAAAGACAAATAATCCAATTTAAAAATGGGCACAG
>NW_006408775.1:3514072-3517813 GCF_000296735.1 Chrysochloris asiatica
TGTAGGACGGGCCAGTGTTTTGTACACTGAGTCACTATGAGTTGGAAATAACTCAGTGTCACCTCACAACAACACAAGACAATAAAGCTTGAAAATAAAAAACTTTAAATCCTTCTGTATCTATTGATGAAAAAAGTGTTCTCTGATTTTTTTTTGTTTGTTTGTTAGATAAATTTTATTACATCAAAAATATCACCAATAGGTCTTAGGAATCACTGGGCCTTGTTTCCATAGCTGGATAGCTTTTACGTCTTATTCATCAACCTATTGGATGGTTCTTTTTTCAGACACATAGATACCATCCAAAATTTTTTGGATATCCTTCTGTTAAACTGTTGTGTTAAACTGTTGTGGCTTGTTGAATTAAAGTAGCTGAATTTGATACAAGTCCAATGTCATTTCCTTCAATAATTAATTCATCTTTCTGGGCTTGAGATACATCGAAGATGAATCTAGTCAAGGAATCCAAGTTCCTGATTCTTAACATGAGCTTCTAGATACTTCTCCTCAACCCACATTAAAAACAGATTATCCTTTAAACCAAAGGCTGTCAAGAATTCAGAAACAATTATGTAATGCAGTATTCCTATTGGCAAAGGCATCACTCAGCCAATGCAGTAGATGATATTTGGGGTAGGAAACTTTACACAAATTCATTGTTCTAACTCAGCTTTCTTGGCATTCTGGTGTGTGCTACAGGATAATGTACTGGACAATTCACCAGTCATTCCTCGGAAACCCTACACAGGCTCGCTATGAGTCAGATCTGACCTGACAGCACTTAACAAGAACTTAGATTTCTTAGCTAAGAAAGTAAGAAGGAAAATATTTTAATAACTGAATTTTGAAGCTTATAAACTTATCCCTTTGTCAGAACAATTGTGACATTTGAGATCCCAAAGAGTTTTGTTTGGGTCTTGTTAATACCAAAATGGTTTCATTTCTAAGTTCTGACTCAGGAGCTACATAACATTTTAATGCCATTATTGTTTGGTCCAAAGAGGCCAAAAGGTAGGTAGGACAATTACTCTCTTCTCTTAATGAGGCTCTCAGGGAGCCTGGCCCCAATAGTGATGGAGTCTCCTGTCAACGCCTGCTCCTTGGTTCTCACAAACATCTTCAGGCACAGAGGACTGAGACCATGAGGCCTGCTCCTCACTTGCTCAGGGTCTGCCTATATTTTCAGGACTTTCTGACCCTCTCAATGAATAACAGCATTGGCCAGTTCTGCAGAGGTGAAGAACACATCACAGCTACAACACCAAGCAACATCACAGTAAAAGAGACATAGAGATTTGCTTTTTGAGAAATGAAATTCTTTTAAGAACTTCCTTTGCTAAGTCTTCCAGATCTAGGCTTCAATAGGAGAATACTGAATCCATCAACTGGGTCTTGAGATAAACCAAGTAGAAAACATAAGTTGCTCTTTTCTTCAGGAGATACCAAGAGGGTGTTTAAGAACTGAAAAAAAAGGAAGTGGACACCCATACAGGAACAGAATTGGGCTGTGTATATTTCTGTGTGATTTTCTATTTTAAACACACAAGAATCAAGGAGGCCAGTAGAAATAGTATTAGGACTGAGTGTGGAAAATTGGAGTATTAGTGGACGGGACAGATCTTGTCTTAGCAACGGCATTAACAGATTTTCAAACATGTCATAGTCTGGTGTTTGTTTTATTATAGTTTATTCATCCGTGTCTAGATTTCTGAATTTGCTGTTGTGCATTGATCTGGCTCCATGGACATGACTGGGACAAACCAGTCGAGTGTCTCTGAGTTCCTCCTCCTGGGACTCTCCAGGCAGCCCCAGCAGCAGCAGCTCCTCTTCGGGCTCTTCCTGAGCATGTACCTGGCCTCAGTCCTGGGAAACCTGCTCATCATCCTGGCCATCAGCACTGACTCCCATCTGCACACCCCCATGTACTTCTTCCTCGGCAACCTGTCCTTTGTAGATATTTGCTTCTCCTCTACCACCGTTCCCAAAATGCTGGCCAACATACTCAGCAATCAAACCATCTCCTTCCCTGAGTGTCTCACACAGATGTATTTTTTCATTGTTTTTACAGACATGGACAATTTCCTCCTGGCTATAATGGCCTATGACCGCTTTGTTGCTGTATGTCACCCCTTACATTACACAACAAAGATGACCCATCAGCTCTGTGCTCTGTTGGTCTCTGGGTCCTGGGTCATTGCCATTCTGAATGCTCTGCTGCACACTCTGCTGATGGCTCGACTCTCATTCTGTGCAGACAACACGATCCCTCACTTTTTCTGTGATGGGGCTCCTCTCCTGAAACTCTCCTGCTCTGACACATACCTCAATGAGATGATGATTCTTACTGAGGGAGCCATAATAATGATGATTCCATTTGTCTGCATCCTTGTTTCCTACATTTGCATCACTTGTGCAGTCCTGAGAGTCCCATCCACAAAGGGGAAATGGAAAGCCTTCTCCACCTGTGGCTCCCACCTGGCTGTGGTTTCCCTCTTCTATGGCACCATCATTGCTGTGTATTTTAGCCCTTCATCCTCCCACTCAGCTGAGACAGACATCGCCGCTGCTGTGATGTACACAGTGGTGACCCCCATGCTGAACCCTTTCATCTACAGCCTCAGGAACAAGGATATTAAAGGGGCCTTAGTAAAAATAATTTCTAGAATTTTTTTTTTTCTATTCAACAATGACATAGACTCTGAATATCATACTGGAAACTGCTTTGTAATAAAATCTTTTTTCTTTCACTATTCTCCAAAATATATCAGTTATCCATCCACATATTTATCTTGGGTGAATGAAATTCTTGGTACAAACTCTTCAGGTTAAACAGCGAGATACCATTTTACCAAATGCCTAAACTGTTTCTAACCACCAGTGGCCTGGAGGTAACAAGAATACTTACTATTTATTGAAAATGTACTATGTGCCAGGTAATTGAGCAGACCTTTTCTCTATGTTAATAATCGTGGCAATGAGCAAGCGTCATTGTCATTCTAACTCCAGACCATGCTCAGATTTAGAGAGCTTTTCAGTGAATGGTTCAAGGTCGCTAGTAAGGATGTGGATTGTGACATCTCCCCTAGGACCACCTCAGCCCTCTGAAGTCTGTAAATTCACATAAGAGAGGGCTTCAAAACGCTCATGGAAAAATGGGATTAAGAGATAATGCAGATGGATATACCCTTGTGCATATATAGATAGAAATACACAAATAGGTTCTCACTTCTCCATCTTGTTATATTGGGTGTTTACTGTTCTATTAGAGTCCTGGTGTGGCGCTGTGGGTTAGTGCACCACACTGCAAAGCCATCTGAACTGCAAGGTCAGCGGTTCAAGCTCACCAGCTACTCTTTGGAAACCCTATATAGGGTCGCTATGGGTCAGAACCGACTCGAAGGCACTTAACAACAACAACAACAACTGTTCTATTGGGTGTTTACTGTTATATTGGGTGTTTATTGTGCCAATTTTGGACTCAATTTTTTTTTATTACCAGGAGGGGAGGGGACAACTTAGGGAAGGTGGAGGGAGGCGATGTTAGAGCACAAGGTAGGGGCAGACACATCATTGTTCAGGCATTGGGGAGGGCAGTACACAAGAAGCGGGAGGAGTGGAAGGACAAGGAAGATGGGGAACACTGAATCAGGTCTGCATGGGCTAAGTGGGACAGAGGTAAATAGTGATGCATGTTCAATTTTGGAACAACAGGGCTCTGTGATACAGGGATCTAGGCATAGT
>NW_006408775.1:3518075-3530865 GCF_000296735.1 Chrysochloris asiatica
GTTGTTTGCCAGGAAGCCATCAAGGCAAGCAATCAAGTTCCCTCAGGACAAATTCCCCTCTAAGACTGAAACTCAAAGGGAACACAAGAGCAGGCATGTACACTTTGCTGATGACCACATTGGTCTACTGGTCAGTGGAAGAGGGGGAAAGGCGCAATGAAGAAATGGGCTGAGTTCAACCATGGTCCATAGACTCCCGTTGACCTGGAGATGAAAGAGAGAAGAGGAAGGGCTGGTTGGTCCAAAGTGCAGTGAGACCTGGGAACACCTGAGCCCATGGACAAGGCCATAGCCACGGAGGGCTAGAGCTGAGAGTGAAGCATCCAGCAGATATGAAGTGAGGGGCAATGAACAAGGACACCCAAATGTTCAGATAGTACCCACTTGACCTAGCCTCGATGGCTTGATAATCAGAACTCGACTAGAGGAAGATAAAAAAAATTTTTTTGATAAAGGAAAAGAGGATAAATTGCTACAATTTGATGAACTTGACCTATACTCATGGAGGTAGTAACTCTAAATACCAACAGAGAGTGAAGGAGTCTTCAGATCAAGTATCAGTGCTATAACCATTATACACAGGGTAGATAGGGACGGGCAACTTACACATCAGCTATCTAAAATGAGGGATGATAAAGGCACGAAGTGACTGGCTTGCAAGGTTTCAAGAGGGAGTTTAGTTTAAGAGTATGGGAAGAAAGAAAGAGTCCACGCTGAAGAGTTTTCCTCTTCTCTAGATGGGTCTGGTTAAAAGAGATGCGGATAAGATTCTTATGATTCACTAGTGAGTAATAGTTATCATGACTAATTGTGACTGTCACAATTGTAAAGGTAAAAGTTTCGTAACAAAACAGGGGAGTAGTTAATCTTACAGTCCAGAAACAGAGGACCCTAGGACTATCAAGGGAGAAGAGCACAAGCAGAATGCGGGACCTTATCCAGACAAACAGCAGCACCAGAGATGGAGGCAGAGGTAGGGGCACGGGGAGAGGGAGCAGCTGAGGACTCTAGATTTATGGAAAGAGAGGGACTGCGAGCTGGTGACCAGGAGGCAGGCTTGCAGAATATGCCCTTTGTGGTGTAAATTATTATATATGCCTGAGTGTTTTAAAAAATATATTAAAAAATAACTAAAATGAATACAGAGAAATACTGTTATCTGATCATACATGGAGAAAATGATAATCATTGTAATGAAACAAGGTGTATGATTTGTTGAATGTAAAACTGATGATCTGCCCGGCAAACTTTTACTCAATCCACAGTAAAAACATTTTTTAAATTTTTTTTAATTGTGTTTGAGTGAAAATTTACAGAGCAAAAAGCTTTTCAAGTGACCACTCACACAGATTTTGTTTTGTGACTTTGACTGCAGTTCCCACAATGTAACAGCGCACTGCCCACTTCCATACTGTGTTCGCCACATCCATTTGCCTTTCTTTCTATCTTTCCTGGCTTCTGTGCTTTATTCCTTTGTAGAAGCTGTTGTTTAGATCTCAATAGGTTGTCACATGGTTGTAACAACTGAACGGCACTTAACAATAATATATGAGTCATCACCCAAACTATGATTTTGTAAAAGAACACATGCCAGTTATGAAAGGACAAAACCAGGTCAACCAGACTGAATGACGGCCCTACTTACAGGGGTGCATGATCTGCTGTTGTTCCAGGCCTTTCTCTCTCGGCTCTAATTGTTACTTTCTTATTCCAGCCTGACCCCATTACTCCTTCCCCAGTAAGCTGAGTAACCTGAGAGCCATACTTACTTTCTTCTGTCGGTAATTTCCTCATAAGCTCCTTTCCTCTCAGTGACCTCCATTTCCAGAAAAGCAGCTATCTGAGTTCCAAATTCGTCTTTACTCATCTACACCCTCCAAATAGAATGGCTAGCTTTATGCTACTAATGTGTCCTGTACAGTCTTCTAGACAGTCATCTGCATTCTTTGGGGTTTTCTACATGAGAATCCACCCCTTATCTGTCAGTTCATCATGGTGTTGTGGCTTGTGTGCTATTCTGATGCTGGAAGCTATGCCACTGGTATTTCAAACACCAACAGGATCATCCATGGTGGACAAGTTTCAGCAGAACCCAAAGACTAAGACAGACTAGAAGGAAGGAATAGGTGGTTCACTTCTCAGAGATTCACCACTGAAAACCTCAAAAACAGCAGTGGGACACTGTTGGATATAGTGCCACAAGGTAAGTCCTCAGGAAGGAAGGCACTCAAAAGGTGACTGGGAAAGGGCTGTCTCCTCAAAGGAGAATCATGTGGATTCTTAATGATGTGGATGGAGCAAAGCTTAGGGGACTTTCATGTGTTGATGGGGCATGACTCTTGGAAAGGAAACATCTGAAAATATCCCTTAATAATCAGAACAAGGAATGTATGAGTATGAACCTAGGAAATGGGAAGTCATGAAAAATGAAACGGAAAACATAAATATTGATATTTTAGGCATTAGTGAGCTGAAATGCTCTGGTATTGGCCATTTTGAATAGGATAGTTATATGATTTACTATGTCAGGAACGAGAGATTCAAGAAAAATGGTGGCACATTCCTTGTCAAAAAGAACATTTCAAGCTCAATCTTGAAGTTTGATGCTGTCTGTAGAAAAGTAATATCTATGCACCTACAAGGAAGACCAGTTAATACGACTACTCAAATTTACACACCAACGAATAAAGCCAATGGATGAAGAAACTAAAGAATTCTGCCACCCTGTTCAGCCTGAAATTGGGCAAACATGCAATCATGAGGCATACACAATAATTGGTGATTGGGTTGCAAAGTAGGAACAAAGAGGAAGGATCCGATCCATAGTTGGAAGATACAACTTTGTAATATAAAATGAAGGAGATCACAGAATAGAATTTTCCAAGAACATTACAAACTACCTTTTGTCCCCCTACAAATAAATGGCAAATATATACATAGACTTCTGCAGGTGGAATATACAGGAATTAAATTTACTACATCTGTAGAAAGTGACCATGAAGAAACTCAATATTATTAGCCAAAAAAAGCCAAGACCCAACTCTGGAAAAGACCGTATTCAAATTCAGGTTGACGCCAATGAAAATCAAAGCAAGTCCATGAGGACCAAAATATAATCTTGAGTGTATCCCACCTGAACTGAGAGACCATCTCAAGAGCAGATTTGATGCATTAGACAACAATGACTGAAGACCAAGGGACTTTGGTGATGGCATAAAGCGCACCATGTATGAAGAAAACAAAAGATCACTTAAAAGACAACAATAAAAAAAGACAAAAAAGGATGTCACAAGAGACTCTGAAACATGAACTTGAATGTAAAGTAGCAAATGCAAAAAAAGAAATGATGGAGTAAAAGAGCTGAACAGAAGATTTCAAAGGGCAGCGTGAGAAGACAGTCAAGGATTATAATGACATGTGAAATTACCTGGAGTTAGCTCTGGTAGCGTAGTGGTTACGAATCGGGCTGCGAACCTTAAGGCCAACAGTTCGAAACTACCAGTGGCTCCGCAGGAGAAAGATGAGGCGTTCTGCTCCCGTAAAGATTTACAGCCTTGGAAACCCTGTACAGGGTCGCTATGGGTCAAAACCGACTCAACGGCACTTAACAACAACAACAACAACAGAAAACCAAAAGGGAAGGATTTTTTAATCTGAAAGAACTGAAGAAAAAAATCAAGCCTCAAGTTTATAGTCAAGCAATACAGAAAGATTCTATAGTCAAAATACTGAATGATGCAAGAAGCACCTAAAGAAGATGGAAGGAATACACAAAACAACTTGTAAATAGGAATCGGTGGATATTCAATCATTGATGTAATCAAGAACTGATGGTATTGAAGGAAGAAATCCAATCTCCACTGAAGGTATTGGTGGAAAGCAAGGCCCCAGGAATTGATGGAATACCAAATGAAGTCTTTCAAGTAACTGATGCAGGGCTAGAAGCATTCAGTAGGCTATGCTGAGAAATTTCTAAGACAGTTAAGTGGCCATCTGACTGGAGGAGATCCATATTTGTGCACATTTCAAAGAAAGGTAACCCAACAGAATACACAAATTATCTAACAACACTGTTCACATCACATGCAAGTAAGATTTTGCTAAAGATAATTTGAAGACAGTTGCAGCAGTATACTGGCATGGAGCTGCCTGAAATTCAAGGCCAAATCAGAAGAGAACATGCAACAAGGGATGCTATTGCTGAAATAAGATGGACCATGGCTGAAAGCAGAGAATACCAGAAATATGATTACTTGTTTTTATTGATTATATACCAAGAGGCAGTCATTTGAAATGAACAAGGGGATACTGTATGGTTTAAAATCAGGAAAGGTGTGTGTATCATTTCACCATCATCATTTAACAAAGAATCTGAGACACTGGACTATATGAAGAAGAATATGGCATCAGGATTGAAGGAAGTCTCATTAGCAACTTGCTATAAGTGTCCCACTCTTGACAAATCAACCCAGAAGTCCTGGTGTGGCACTGTGGGTTAATGCACTGGACAATGTGGTTCTTGACAAATTATGGGTCAAGAGTGATTATTCCAGAACACTGAATTGTGCTCTTGAGGAACCTATACATAGACCAAGAGGCAGACTTTCCAATCAGTTTAGGAAAGGTTTTCTCCAGGGTTGAATCCTTTCACCATACTTATTCAATTAGTATGTTGTTGTTTTTATGTGCCGTGGAGTCGGTTCCAACTCATAGCGACCCTGTACAGGGTTTCCAAGGCTGTAAATCTTTACGGGAGTGGAAAGCCTCATCTTTCTCCCACGGAACAGCTGGTAGTTTCGAACTGCCGACATTGAGATTAGCAGCCCGCTTCATAACCACTACGCTACCAGAGCTCCTTCAGGTAAAATAGAAGGTAAGTAAAGTAGATGGTAAGTAAAAATGAGGAAGACCGTGAACAAGAGGGAGTGACAATGAGTCTCCAGCATGCCAACTATTGTGAGGATGGCACAGAATTGGGACTGACTTAATGGTACCTAACAACAACACAACACTATGAGAATATAAGGATTGAAAATAAAATTTAAACAATTTTAACATATTCAGAGAATGCCCACCTCACCTCATCCACAGACCCTTGTGAGTTGAGAAGACTTCCAAAGACGTATCTAGTGTACAAGCCCAGAGTTCCACGTTATGGCATAAACTTTACATACCTCTCCTCAATCCACATAAAAGCAGATTATTCTTTATACCACATACTGTAAAGGATTCAGAACAACTCTATAATACAGTATCCCATGGCAAAATGCATCACTCCGCCAAAGAAGTAGATGATAAAATATTTTTGTTTGTGGGCGGGAGCTTTACACAAATACATTGTAGTAATTGAGATTTCTTAGCTAAGAAAATAAGAAGAAAAATATTTAAATAACTGAATTTCCAAACTCATAAACTTATGCCAACATCAAATAGTTAATGACATTTGAGTTCCCAGGGAATTTTGTTTGGAATTTGTTTTCATCAAAGAGGTTTCATTTCTAAATTTTGACTCGAGAGTTAGATAATTTTCTATGCCATTACTGTTTGGTCCAAAGAGGCCAAAAAGTAGGCAGGACAATTATTCTCTTCTTCTCCCTAACGAGGCTCACAGGGAGCCTGGCCCCAATAGCCAAGGCGTCTCCTGTCAATGCCTACTCTTTGGTTCTCACAAACATCTTTCAGGCACAGAGCACTGAGACCATGATGCCTGCTCCTCACTTATTCAGGACCTGCCTATATTTTCAAGATTTTCAAGTTCTGATCCCCACAAAAAAGAGAGGCATTGGCCAGTTATGCAGAAGTGAGGAACACATGACAGCTACATCAACAACCTCCCCCAGGTAACATTACAGCAAAAGAGATGCTGATATTTGTTCTTGAAGACATGAAGTTCTTTTAGGAATTTCCTTTAATAAATCTTCCAGACCCAGGGATCAACAGGAGAAATCCTGACTCCGTCAGCTGGATATTGAAATAAACCCAGCAGAAATCAGCTTTTTCTCTTTTCTTTAAGAGTTACAAAGGGGGAGGCACCTGAATAAATATAAGTAGAGACGCATACAGTCAAAGAATTGGGCTATGTGTATTTCTGTGTGATTTTCAATTTTTAAATATACTAGAATCAGGGAGTCTAGTAGGACTAGCATAAGACTGAGTGTGGAAAATTGGGGAAGTAGAGGGGGTAGATCTTCTCTGAGCAACTTTATTAAGAGATCTACAAACATGTCTAATGGGTCCACGGCCATGACTCAGGCAAACCAGTCGAGTGTCTCTGAGTTCTTCCTCCTGGGATTCTCCAGGCAACCCCAGCAGCAGCGGCTCCTCTTCGTGTTCTTCCTGAGCATGTACCTGGCGACATTCCTGGGAAACCTGCTCATCATCCTGGCCATTAGCATAGACTCCCGCCTGCACACCCCCATGTACTTCTTCCTCAGCAACCTGTCCTTCGTGGACGTCTGCTTCTCCTCCACCACAGTCCCCAAGATGCTGGCCAACATACTCAGCAGTCAGAGCATCTCCTTCATTGACTGTCTCACGCAGATGTATTTTTTCATTGTTTTTACAGACATGGACAATTTCCTCCTGGCTGTGATGGCCTATGACCGCTTTGTGGCAATATGCCACCCCTTACACTACACAACAAAGATGACCCATCTGCTCTGTGCTCTGATGGTCTCTGGGTCTTGGATTCTTGCCCTTCTAAATGCTCTGTTGCATACCCTGCTAATGGCTCGACTTTCATTCTGTGCAGACAACACAATCCACCACTTCTTCTGTGATATATCTGCTCTCTTAAGACTCTCCTGCTCTGACACATACCTCAATGAGATGATGATTCTTATTGAGGGGGCCCTGATAATGATCATCCCATTGGTTTGCATCCTGATTTCCTACATTTGTATCACTTGTGCTGTCCTGAGAGTCCCATCCACACAGGGAAAATGGAAAGCCTTCTCCACCTGTGGCTCCCACCTGGCTGTGGTTTCCCTCTTCTATGGCACCATCATTGCTGTGTATTTCAACCCTTCATCCTCCCACTCAGCTGAGACAGACTCTGCAGCTACTGTGTTGTACACTGTGGTGACCCCCATGCTGAACCCTTTCATCTACAGCCTCAGGAACAAGGACATCAAAGGGGCCTTAGCAAAAGTGATTTCTAGGAAATTTTTTTCTGTTCAACAATGACGTGGACATTGACTATCATATAGAATGCAGGTTTGTAATAAAATCTTTCTTTTTTACTTATTCTCTAAAACCTAGCAGTTGTCCATCCATATATTTGTTTTGGGAAAATGACAATTTTGGTACAGATCTTAAGGTCAAATACATAGAAATCATTTTACCAAATAACCAGATTATTTCCCGTGTCAAAGCCCTCGAGCCCAAACTACCAGGATCACACCTCTACTTTATTGTGCTTATGACTTATTATGAGACAGAAAGGGTTTCCGAGAAGTAGCTGGTGAGTTTGAACCGTGAACCTCGTAGCTGGGTGCTTACACTACAACACCTCACCAGGACTTCCCTGACCTGGATTAGATGTTGTCATAAAGCAGGAGTAATTTGTATTGTATATGTCAATATCTTATCCAGAAGGAGGGTAGGCTAGAAGTAGATAAAAGCTATAATTGGTAAGGAATCGGCCGTCACTCATTTCAGCCAGAATGGGGGATACATGGTCATTTCTGTGTCATGGACAATGTCTATTTTTGTCTGTGTCCCAACACAACTGCAGTGATCCAGTTTTGTCTTAATCCATAGTGGGCACTTTGTCTGAAACTGATGTTCTGTGGATTTCTCTATATTCCCTGGGGGACTGGTTCATTTAGGTCTGCAGGAACTCCTAATTCTTCCAGGCATTTGAGCTAATTAGTCATATGTTTGTATCTAAGCTTTATGTATGAAACAAGGTGGCCTGGTGGTACAATGATTAAGCATTTGACTACTAAATGAAAAGTTGGCATTTAAAGCACTCCATCAGCTCCTTTGGATAAAGATGGATCAATCTGCTTTCTTAAAGACTACAGCCTTGGTAACCTACGGAGTTGTTCTATAGGGTTGCTGTAAGCCAGAATCCACTCAACAACACTGGAGTTGGTTTTTGGATGTATCATACAGCATCATGACAGGTAATATGAGTAATTCAAACAAGAAGTATCTTCATCAGTCCCAATACCCAACCATTCCTACTTCAGGTGGTTCTAATCTTCTGTCAATGTGCTCAGATACATGTACAGAGATCCTCACCTATAGCCTGGTTTCACACTTTCAGTTCATATCAAACCTTTTCCAAATTGCTATACAAAACTCCCCATTTTTTATTTTGCTGACCTTATATACTTCCATCAGGTTTCTTTACCAAAATTTACTCCCTAGCCATTTTGTTTCTGAATAAAACATAATGGAAATTTACAATGAAAATGTAAATTTCAAAATGAAAGTTATTTTGAACCAACTGTGGGAAATAACAAATTTGAGAAATACTTGAAACTAGGTAAAGCACCATGGAACAGAATTCTCTGAATTTTGAAAAAAGAAACAGGAAAATAGAACAGTTTTCCTTAATTTCTCATTTCACGGAATTGAGTAAGATGACATCTTCTGTGAACGCTGGCAGATTTCAGAATCAGGCTGTTTGTGAGGTTAGCATATGGCTGCATATTTTATAATGATCAGATTTGCGTATTAAGATGTTTGTCTTGAAGAAAACAGGGGAGAATTTTCAATAGTCTATTGTATAGTGTTGCTGAGTTGGAATCCAACTCATTTGACCCTATAGAGGGTTTCCAAGGTATGACTAGTGTGTTTAAATCACTGTCCTTGTGGGTCACAGTCAAATGTTTAACCTACAGTGTCACACCAAGTCTATGTATCCACAAATTCTTCATATAATGGAGTATGTTGGTTCCTTAAAAGTTCCTTAAGAGCCTTGCTGTTGTTAAGCGCTGTCAAGTCGATTCTGACCAATAGCAACCCTCTATAGGGTTTTCAAGGAGCAGCTGGTGAGCTTGAACCACCGAACTTGCAATTCAAACAACTGTGCAGTCTGACACATTAGCCCCCAGCACCACATCAGTACAATTTTTTAAATTTTGAGTGAATAAAAAATGGGTAAATAATATTTATTGCAGGTCAGACATCTTTTCACATCTGCTAGTGTGTATAGAAGGAGCTCTGGTAGCATAGTGGTTACGAATAGCGCTGCTAACCTCAGGGCCAGTAGTTCGAAACTACCAGCTGTTCCACAGGAGAAAGATGAGGCTTTCTACCCCCATAAAGATTTACAGCCTCGGTAACCCTGTACAGGGTCACTATGAGTCGGAACCGACTCCACGGCACATAACAACAACAACAACAGTGTGTATAGCGTGATATGGACATTAGGAGGAAGTGACATTTTAAATGTCTTCAACTGTTGTCATTGTTAGATGCTGTTGAGTGCTCTCTGACTCATAGATATGGTGCCCGCTCTGCACCACACTAACAATCCTCGCAAAGTCCAGTGACTACTGTGTCAATCCATCTTGTTGATTGTTTTCCTCTTTTTCACTGATTCTTGACTTCACCAAGCATGATGTCCCTTCCCATGGATTGGTTCCTCCTGACAATGTGTCCAAAGTAAGTGATATGAAGTCTTGCCATCCTTGCTTCTAAAAAGCATTCTGACATACTTCTCTTGTAACAAATGTGTTCCTTCTCCTGGGAGCCTTCTGTATCAGAACACTATATTACTTTTTATTTCATTTGTGTTGCTTTTATATTTGTACAGAAAATCTTCTTCGTGAGGTTTTCATGTAATTGCATTGACTTGTAATGTGTAGGCACACGTTCCACATAATTAAAAGATCATTCTAATGCTCATTACTATATTTTTATTTCTAACTTTTTGTCATTTTTGCGGTAATTGCATTTTTAGAATTTGTTCATTTATTTCTTATGAACCAATTCTTAGTTCTTATTCAGTTAGTAATTATTATGAACCAATTCACACAGTGCCATTACTCATTGACCTTAAAAATGTATTCATTTTATCTGATCAAATTAAAAAAATATTCTTGGTTGTCTTTCCCCGGTAAATATACCTTTTGCATATTGTTTTCTAATTTAGTATTAATGCATGGCATAAAATCATGAGACATGGTGGAGGCTGTACAATCTGATGAATGTTATTGATATCACTGACCCACACAAATAAAGAGTATAGAAATGGCAAATGATCTGCTACCTATGAGGAGCTCTTGTAGCGTAGTGATTACGAATCGGGCTGCCAATCTCACAGTCAGCAGTTCAAAACTACCAGCTGTTCCATGGGAGAAAGATGAGTTTTTCTGTTCCCATAAAGATTTACAGCCTCAGAAACCCTGTACAGGGTCGCTATGAGTCAGAACCGGCTCCACAGCACATAACAACAACATATACACTTTTTACAGTAAAAAAAAAAAACAAAAAGAAAAAAAAGCAGCTCATAAAAAAAAAAAAAAGAAAAAGAAAAAAAAGCAGCTCATATAACAGCCTAAGAAACATAAATCTAAATACATCAAATTCAATCATAGTTTATGTATGTACTCAGTCGTTTTATAAAGAATATGTCAATAAGAAGCTTGGTCAGTTCCTCTCTAGGCCTCCCTAACTGTTTCCAAAGAATCAAGCCCTGAAAGTAAAAATTCTAGACAATGATAAACATTTATTCCAGAAAATGTTATCACATTATTTCCCAAAAATAGTTATGTGTTCACCTTCTCCCCACAATCTCTTCAGTCCTGGGATTTTCATTTTTTCTCAGTTTATTAAATAAACTGATATTGTATCTTTGTTTCAATTTGCACTCATATTTCCTTTATCATTTCCTTTCCTTTTGCTAATGAGAACATACTATTCTGTTATTCTTTAACTTGTCCATTATTTCCTTAAACCATATTTCTTGATTTATGTAACTAAAAAAAAAGTTTTTTCATAGTTTTTAAATTAAGAGTTTTTAAAATATCGACTAAATAAGAAATGGTTAAATAATATTTATTGAGCATGTCAGACATCTTTTCACAAGTGCTGGAAACTGCTTCTTTCAGTTAATACTTTGCCTTTTAGTTTTCGTAAAGAGCTTTTTGAATTTAATTTTTATGTACTCACAACTAGCAAACATTTATTTTATGGCTTCAGACATTTCTTTCATGATTGAGCTTTTCTTCTTCATCCTGCCATTATTTCACCTTCAGTATATTTTCCTCTCATTCTCAGATATTATACTTGACTTTTTAATAAATCTGTAATCCATGTTTATAGTTCTAATTTTATTCTAAAAATTTATCAAAATATTGTAGCCCATTTTGATAACCTCCCCTGTCACCACTGGTTTGCAATACCGCTTTTATCGTCTACTATTTGTTGCAAATGCATTATGTGCCAAGAAGTTGACCAAACCCTTTCTCTTCTAATAATCAATCACAGCAAAGGGGCAAGTTCATTATCATCCTCACCCCATGCCATCCCAGGTTTAGAAAGATTTTAAGTTCAAAGTCTTGTAGTAAGGACATGATGGAGCCATGACTGGGGCACAGCCTTCATGACCAGCTCAAACCTCTGAAAGACTACCAATTCATGTAAAAGGGGGCTTCAAGAAGTTCATGGAAAACAGCAGCATCTTTTATTCCATTTTCCATGAACTTTTTGAAACCCCCTCTGATGGCATTTAGCAACAACACAAAACATAGGTAGATGGACTTCTGGTGTTCTGCTGTAGGATTAGCACTGGACTTCAAACCCACCAGCTGCTCCTCGGAACCAACTCGATGGCTCTTAACAACAAAAGCAACATATGCATAGATGAATATACACATGTAAATAAGTTTTTACTTCTCCTCTTTTGTTACATTGATCTTGGTTTTTTACGGTGCCATTTATGGACTTGGCGTGAGGGTAGGAATTTGAGTGAAAGTTTGCAAAGCACATTGGCTTTGCATCTAACTATTCAGACACATTTTGTTTTGTGAATTTGATAGCAGTCCCCAAAATTTAATACTATTCTACCCATTTCCATCCTGTGTTTCCCATTTCCATCTGCCTTTCTTTCCATACCCTCCTGACCTGGAAGCTTCATCGCTGGGCAAAAGCTGTCCTGTAGATCTCATACGTTGATGGCTGTCAGCAGTCTGCTACCCCCGGGTGTTACAGATCACCCTGTAGGCCTGGCTACTGTTTGACAGAAAGCTGAGCCATGGGTATGAATGAGTTCAGTTCAAAGCCTGAAAAGTGACTAAAGACCATAGTCTCTGGGTCTCTGTCAGATAAGTAGGCCTGGTTTTATTTATGATTCTGAGTTTCGTTTTTCTCTATATATCCTAGACACTCTCTTGAGAACCTGTAGAGAGTGGTCAGCAATGACAGTCAGACACCATTTAGTTCTTCTGGGCTCAGGGTCATGGAGACCTATGATTCTGTGGTCACTAGTTCTTTTGAACTAATTGTTTCTGTGTGTCTTTGGTTTTCTTCTCTTCTTTGCTCCAGATGTAAAAAGACCAATAGCTACACCTTAGATGGTTACTGCCAGCTTTTATGACCTACTTGTGTGTTTGTGTGCTACTGAGTTCATTCCAACTCATAGCGACCCTGTATAGGGTTTCCAATGCTGTAAATCTTTACAGGAGTGGAAGGCTTCATCTTTCTTGTGCAGAGTGGCTGGTAGTGGTAGATTCGAACTGTTGACTTTGTGATTAGCAGTCAAGCTCATAATCCACTACCCTACCAGGGCTCCTTTTTATGATCGACAAAGGAGCTCTGGTAGCGTAGTGGTTAC
>NW_006408775.1:3530965-3531683 GCF_000296735.1 Chrysochloris asiatica
AACATTCTCCAGAATTGACCATGTGTTAGGTCACAAAGCAAGCCTCCATAAATTTACAAACATCAAAATACTACAGAGCATCTTTTCAGACAACAATGCTATAAAACTAGAAATCAACAACAAGAAGACTAAGGAAACAAAGTTGAATACATGGAAACTGAACAACACTCTGCTGAAAAGCAACTGGATAAAAGAAGAAATTAAACGTGAATTCATAAAGTTCCTAGAAACAAATGAGAATGAAAACACAACATACCAAAATTATTGGGACACGGGGAAAGCGGTGCTGAGAGGACAATTTATTGAGATTAATGTGCACATTCAAAAAGAAGAAAGAACCAAAATTAACACATAAACACAGCATCTACAACAATTAGAAACTGACCAACAGAGGGAACCTACAATCACCAAAAGAAAAGAAATAATGAAGATAAGAGCAGAAATAAATTAGATGAAAAACTATAGAAAGAATCAACAGGACAAGAAGCTGACTCTTTGAAAGGATTAATAAAATTGACAAACCACTAGCAAAACTAACCAAAGAAAAGAGGGAGAAGACACAAATAATTCACATTAGAAACCACACAGGCAATGTCACAAAGGAACCAAGAGGATAATAACAGAATATAATGAAGAGTTGTACTCCAACAAATTCGAAAACTTAGAAGAGATGGATGGATTTTTAGAAAAACACTACCTACCAAAACTTACAGAGAGT
>NW_006408775.1:3532701-3538743 GCF_000296735.1 Chrysochloris asiatica
AAGGTCAGCGGTTCGAAACTATCAGCTGCTCCGCGGGAGAAAGATGAGGCTTTCTACTCCCGTAAAGATTTACACCCTCGGAAACCCTGTACAGGGTCGTTATGGGTCGGACCCGACTCAATGGCACTTAACAACAACAACAACAAAGGGCTTTCAAATACTTCAAAAGAACGTTTGAACTTTGTTTGTTGTTGTTGTTAGGTGTCATAGAGTCAGTTCTGACTCATGGTGATTTATGCACAGCAGAACGAAACGCTGCCCGGCTCTGCACCAACCTCACAACCGTTGCTATGCTTGAACTCACTGCTGCTGCTACTGTGCCAAACCATCACGTTGGGAACTCGTCCTCTTTTTCGCTGACCCTCTACTTTACCAAGCATGATGTCTTTCTCCAGGGACTGGTCCATCCTGATAATATGGAATAATATGTAAATACTTTGAAATAGCTAATGAATTATTCTCACAAAATTAAACCAAGATGAACTTTGTAATATCTAGTGAATTATTCTCGCATAATTAAACCAAATTACAAATACAAGAGTGTTTATTACTATAAATAGAAATAGACATATGCCAGAAAGAGCCCAAGTAGCTATCTATCAAAAGGGGAAAAATTAAATCAATTATTACTTATCTTTGTAATAGAATCTAATAATCTCTTTGCAAGCATACACACTTGTTAGTTATAATGTGGAGAAAACACCAATATATATTTTAAAGATAGTTTTGCAGAATTATTCTATTTGCTTTTTCAAAATATTTTATTGTATTTTGGGTGAGAGTTTACACAGAAAATTAGGTCCCCATGAAACAGTTCCTATATATATTCAACAGCTCCATATGATAAGCACTGGACTTCGAACCACAATGTCCAAGGTTCGAGCCCTCCAGGTGCGTGGTGGGGAGAAACACAAGGCTTTCTGCTCCCACGAAGATTTAAAGCCTAAGGACCGCTATGCAGAGTCACTATCAGCCAGAACGGACTTGACAGCATTTAACAACATACCATTCAATGACACTGGTTACATTTTCCACATTGTGTCAACAATCTCATTATTTACAGTCTGTCTGTTCTGGATCCATTAATCTAGCTTCCTTGCCCACCCAAGATGTTCTTTGCTTTGCTTTAGGGTCAATGTTGATTGTTTGTTCTAATTTAGATGATTGTTTTAAAATAATAAATAAATAAAGCGCACAGTACTCACAGACGATAGTATTAATATCATAACTAATCTTTTATTGAATGAAAGGAGACTTCTGACAGTGGTTTTGATTCCAAGTTTAAAGAGTATCTCAGTCCCAGAGATTCCTCTTGTCTCTAACGAGTCTGTAAATCTGACTTTTTTTTTTTTTTTATGTGTTTTTTCCCCACAATTTTCTCCTCTTCTATGCTGGAGAATATATTGTGTCCCTGCTCAGAATGGTTAGCAATGTTCAATGTGCAACATCTAGTTCTGGTCTCAGGACAGAATGGTTTTTATTTATTAATTTTTATAAGAGAAAAAAAAATCTTTTACTCCATTCATAAACAAGAATTCTAAGGAGTTTTAAGTCTAAATTTTTCTGTTTAACTAAAAGGCATGTCAATTTGAAATACATGCAATAAGAAAAATACATGCAATTTACACCATCCATTATTAGGAAATAAATGGGTTTGACACATTTTCAATATACTGTTTGTATTATGAATACCAATAGTTCTAAATATATGTGTAACTGAGAAACAAAAATACACAGTTTTTCTATCCATGAATAGAGAACATTTTCAGAATTCTTTTTGTATTATCAGGTTGAGACTATTTCTAAACACCTTCATTTGCTGATAAGGTGCAATTCAAAATACGGAAAAACAGTAGTAAATATCCAGTAATAATTAGAACATTAAATGTACAAAGTATGAATCTAAGAAAATTGGAAACTACACCTTAGATGGTTATTGCCAGCTTTTATGACCTACTTGTGTGGTTGTGTGCTACTGAGTTGGTTCCAACTCATAGCGACCCTGTATAGGGTTTTCAAGGCTGTAAATCTTTACAAAATTATATGGCATACATAAAGATTGAAATCCTAGACATTAATGAGCTGAAAAAGATTGGTATTGGTCATTTTGAATCACACATAAATAAGGTTTACAACAACAGGAATGACAAATTCTAGAGGAATGGCATCGAATTCATTCTCAAAAAGAATATTTCAAGCTCTATCTTGAAGAATAATGCTGTCTGTGATAGGATAATAACCATATGCCTAGAAGAAAGACCAGTTAACACTACTATAATATAAATTTACACACCGGCCACTAAAGACAGCGGTGATTAAATTGAAGAATTATACCAACTTCTTCACTATGAAATTGATCAAACTTGCAATAAATATACATTGATAATTACTGGTGAATGGAATGCAAAGTTTCAAAAGAAAGAGGAAGGACCAGTAGTTGAAAAGTATTGCCTTGATGCTAAGAATGATGCTAAAGATCACAAGACAGAATTTTGCAAGACCAATGACTTATTCATTGCAAGGTGACTATACACTTGGACCTCACCAGATGGAATACACAGTAAGCAAGTTGACAACATCTGTAGGAAGAGACGGTGGAAAAGATAAATATCATCAGACTAAACAAGGCCAGGGACCGACTTTGAACAGATACATCAATTGTTCATAGGTAAGTTCAGGCTGCAGCTGAAGAAAATCAAAACAATTTCACAAAAGTCAAAATATGATCTTGAATATATCCCACCTGAATTTAGAGATCATCTCAAGAACAGATTTGATGTATTAGACACTGATGACCAAAGACCAAAAGAGATGTGGGATGACATGAAAATCATACGGGAAGAAAGCAAAAAGCCATTAAAAAGACAGGAAATAAAGAAAAGACAAAAGTGGATGTGAGAAGACACCCTGAAACTTACTCTTGAGTATAAAAAAGATAAAAGTGAAGATAAGAAATGAGGAAGTAAAATAGCTAAACAGGACATTTCAAAGGGCAGTTCCAGAAGACATAATACAGTTATATTTTAATGAAATGTGCAAAGACCTGAAGTTAGAAAATGAAAAGAAAAAATCATGCTCAGCATTTCTCAAGCTGAAAACACTAAAAAATGCAAGCCTTGGGTTACAATATTGAAGGATACTATTGGCAAAATATGTTGTCAATTTGATTCCTGTGTATGCCATCTGATGATATCCATGTGTATAATCGTCTTTTATTTGTTAAAAAAAGATTTGCAATGAATAAGTCATTAGTATTTACTTTTGCTGTAAACACAACCATGAATGTTGTAGACCTTACAGCAGACAAAATGATGAAAAGTTGTCAGATACTATCAAACACTTTAAGGCAATGAGTTTCTCAGCCTGAGGGCTCAGAACCATAGTCTCAGAGGATGCCATGGTCAATTAGCATAGCAGAGTCTACAAAGACAATGTTCTACATCCTACTATTGGTGAATAGCATCTGGGATCTTAAAAGCTCATGAGCAACCAACTAAGATGCAACTACAGGTTTCTCCATGAAAGATAAGAATTGAAGATGCTCGGAATCAATTCGTCCAATAGACTAATGGAACATGTAAACATCAGTCTCCACGACTCTGAGACCAGAACTAGATGGTGCCCAGCTACCACTACCCACTCCTCTGAAAGGGATCACATTAGAAGGTTCCAGATGAGTGGGAGAAAATGGGGAACAAAACTCAAAATTATAAATTTAAACACACAAAAAAACTAGGCTTACTGATCAGAAAGAGACTGGAGGAACCTGAGACTATGGCCCTCAACCACCCTTCAGGTCTGGAAAGGAACTCACCCTTGTGGCCCGCTTTTCAGGCAAGCAGTAGGTAGGAGTATAGGAGAGAAAATAACACTAATAAGGGATTTCCACTGTAGAATGGTCAATCATACAAAATCAAAAAGGCAAAGTTGAGAAGGGAAGGGAAAGTGGTGGAATGGAAATAGGAACCACAGGGGAAAAGTGGGATACCTGTTGTTGCACGGAGGGGACTGAAATCATTGATATGAACTAAGTGTATGATTTACTGAAAGTAAACTACTAATTATCTTGTTTGTAAACCACTCAATTCTCAACAAATTTTTTGTAAAAGATTATATGAGACATTTTGGTTCTCATTTCTGTGGCAGCAGAGACAGCCAGGTAGGAAAGGCTCCATGGGGGAGGGATTGAAAACCCAGAGAAGCTGCACTCATGGAACAACATCAGAGCTCAGGATCTACCATAAGGTCCAGGACGTCAGTTTCCTGCACTCACAAGTGAAAAAATCATGATATAAAGGAAAATATTATGTGTTAGAAATCGCTGTAGACAGTACTCCCTCTGCAGCCACCCCACCCAGGTGGAGTTCGGAGGGCAGGTCTACAGCCAGACCGGCACAGGGAACTGGCGCTAAATGCGGTGCAGTGACATTTTCAAAAGGAGGTGCGGGAATTCTACACAGTTTTTCCTCCTATTCCCTGTCGCACCTTCTTTGCCCAGCCCAGACACCTTCAGGCGGTTGGGTGCGCACCCCACCATTAAAATAAATAAATAAATAAAGTCCAGCGCTGACCCCACAGAGAGAAAGAACTTGGGGGCTACTTGGCTACTTAAGACATCAATCAGCCTTGGGGTCACAGCTCTAAAATTAACTTGTGCAGGACCCTTTACAATCTAGCAAGAAAAAAGCAGTCAGGCCTGACAGACACACTATAGAACAATCTGTAAAACCCCAATATAAAAGGGTGCAACTATCTCGAAAATTACACTGTGCACACGCAGATACCTAACTGACTTCCAGAGAAAAAAATAGACAATCTTTCTCCCATTAAATTCTCAATATTATCTGCGCACCTTCATGGTGGTGACTAGAGGAGGGGCCTGAGCGAGTGGACACCCCCACCCACTGCTGGAGGCTTCTACAGTGAGCACACATTGCCTATGTAGCAAAGCGACTGGACAGTCAGCCACAGATTTATTTTTGTTTCAAAGTGGTGGGTTTTGTCTCTGTTTTATATTGCTTCTGCTTTGGGTCCTTTTGATTACACATTTTTCCTGGAGGTGGGAGCTTTTTCTCCATACATTACCCAAGAAGAGACAGCAATCGTGGTCATATGGCCAAGCTATAAGCATATCCCATAATAGTCCACCATTGAGACAAGAGCCAATAACAGCTACTAAGCATTACAGCTTAGCAAAAAGGGAAGCTGTGTCCTGATCAAATCCACCAGGAGACACCCAGTAAGCTTAATAACACAACAACCACCAAACATCCATTTAAAAATTTAAAAACCCACATAACTACTGGAAATGACAAACAAAAGATCTCAAACACAATGAATGATCTTAAAACATGTTCAAAACCAGACAAAAGTAACTGAGATAAATGCACTGGAATCAGACAAAGTCTCCCCAGAAGAGGAAGAGCAGATTTTGGATTTGCCTGAGAAAGAATTCAGAAGAATGATATGGAAACAAATTCAAATGCTCCAAAAAGGGTGGAGGAAAACAAGGAAGAAGTGAGGGAATTACTACAAGAGCAATCAAACAAGATTGATACAGCATTGGAAACAATACAAAACCTGAAAAAAGAGATCCAGATGATTACTAATAAAATATCAGAAATGGACAATACACTGAAAGGAGAAAGGAGCAGAATATAAGAGATAGAAGCCAGAACTAGCAAGCTGGAAGACAACTCTTTATATACTGCTAAGATAAAAGAGAAAGCAGAAAAAAGGATAAAAAAAAATTTGAAGAGAGTCTAAGATTCATGCTGGATAACATGAAGAGGAACAACTTAAGAATTACTGGCATTCCGGAACAGGTAGAATCAGAGAAGTGCACAGAGGAGATAGTTGAAGAGCTTCTGGAAGAAAATTTCCCTACCATCTTGTAAGATGAGAAGCTAAACATCCTAGACGTCGAACGTACCCTAGAAAGGATAGACCCCCAAAAGAAAGTCACCAAGACATATAATAATCAAGCTCTACAAAATCAAAGACAAGGAGAGAAGTCTAAAAGCAACCAGGAAGAAGACAAGT
>NW_006408775.1:3541973-3554299 GCF_000296735.1 Chrysochloris asiatica
AAAAAAAAAAAGAATACATTCCTTCATAAAGATTTCATTTACAAATGACCAGCCTATGACCCATTTTTTCAACTGGATTTTTCAACCTGCTTTAGCATGTAGCACATAGTATGCAATCAATACATGTTTGCTGGGATAAATAAAACTATGAGCCTTACACTAAAAAAAAAACAAAAACAAAAACAAAAAACATGAATAATCTTATAAGAAAAAAAAATCAACCCCATAGCAACAAATATGTGCTTACTACAAATGGCATTAGGCCTAGGGACTCACTACATACAAGGAAAAAGAGAAATGGTCTAAGACTGTGAGAATTCTAAGTTTTCCCAGATGGATTTTGAGCCAGAAAATTAAAAGTTTTAAATAAGGGATAAGGATGGATTAAGGCTTTCTTGAAAGGCTGAACATTAAAACAAGGCAGAGAGAGCTAGTGAGCACTTGTAGTGTGTAAGGAACCCTGAAACGGAGGAACTTGGCATGACCAAAATCGCTGCCCAGATCTAAATTAAATGCCATTTTGAAAAAAATTGATGCTTGACCTAAAGTTCATGCTTCTGCTGCTCTGCTGAGACAATCCAGCTTCTGGTAAAAGAGTTTAACTGCATATAACACAAAAGGAGCAAGGTTCAAGATTTTAACATTTGGGAGGACTGGTTTAAAAGTGTTTGTCAAGAGTGTCTGCAGAGTCTGATTAAAGCACGATGCCTTGGCCAGTATGTTCCAGAGGCTAGCTCATAGGAACAGTAATGTTATCAAGGACTACAGTTTAATAGCCTACTTGTAAGTTTTTGTCATGAACCATCTCCTGCTTATGATTATGTAGTTCTCTGCTTACTCCACCTGATGAAAACCTCACTCTTCTTGAAATTTGGAACTCTATAGTACCCAGCTTGGGTTCCAGGATGTCTCTTAATTTGTGACTCTCTACATTTCAATAAATTTCTGCTTACACTTCTAAAAAGAAAAAAATTAATGAGGCAGAAAGCACCAAAAGAAGATGGAAGGAATACACACTGTACCAGAAAGAAATGTCAATGTTTAACCATTTCAAGAGGTAAGATATGATCA
This sequence comes from Chrysochloris asiatica, assembly GCF_000296735.1. Lineage (NCBI taxonomy): Eukaryota > Metazoa > Chordata > Mammalia > Afrosoricida > Chrysochloridae > Chrysochloris > Chrysochloris asiatica. The sequence continues at coordinate 3,543,045 of NW_006408775.1, forward strand.
AAAACTGATGGTAATGGAGGAAGAAGTCCAAGCTACACTGAAGACATTGGCAAGGTGCTATGATTTACAGAATACAAATTGAAATCTTCCAACAAACTGATGTAGCACTACAGGAAGTCACTCATCGATGCCAAGAAATTTACAGCACAGCTACCTGGCCAACCACTTGGAAGAGAGCCATACTTGTGACCATTCCAAAGAGAGGTGACCCAACAGAATGTGGAAATCACTGAACAACATCACTTATATTACATGCAAGTAAAATTTTGCAGAAGATAATTTAAAACCTACCAGAAATTAAAGCAAGATTCAGAGAGAAGGTGTTATGTTGTTAAGTGCCGTTGAGTTGGTTTTGACTCACAGAGACTGTGTATAGGGTTTCCACAGAATGGTTGATAAATTTGAACCACTGAAGTTTCAGTTCAAGCCAAGTTTTCAATCTAGTGCATTATACCACAGCGCCACACCAGGACTCCAGAGAGGAGGAAATCTAAGGATATCATTGCTGACATCAGATGCATCTTGGCTGAATGCAGAGAATACCACAAAGATGTTTATTTATGTATTAATGACTACACAAAGGCTTTCAACTGTGTGGATCATGACAAAGTATGGATAAATTTGTGAAGAATAGGTATTCTAGAGTATATAATTGTGCTTGTGAAGAATCTGTACATAGGCCAAGAGGCAGATGTTCGAACAGTTTAAAATCAGGCAAGGTGTGTGCCCGGGTTGCATCCTTTCATCATACTTAATCAATCTGTATGCTGAGAAAATATCCAGCAATGAGATTATATTAAGAAGAGCATGGAATTAGGATTGGAGAGTCATTAACAACCTGAGATATGCAGATGATTCAACCTTGCTTGCAGGGAAGCCAAGAGAACTTGAAGTACTTACAAATGAAGATCAAAGACTACAGCCTTCAGTATAGATTGCATCTCAATATCAAGAAAACAAAAATCCTCACAACTGGACCAATTAATAACATCCTGATAAATAGAGAAAAGAATGCAGTTCTCAAAGACTTCTTTTTTGCTTGGATTCACTTTCAACATTCATGGAAGTAGCAGTCAAGAAATCAAATGAAGTATTGCACTGGGCAAACCTGCTGCAAAAGACCCCTATAAATTGTTAAAGGGGATAGAGATCAGTTTGAGGACTAAGGTATGCCTGACCCAACCAGTGGTATTTTCAATCACTTCATATGCATAGGAAAGTTGGCCAATGAATAAGGAAGACTGTAGAAGGATCAATGTATCTGAATGATGGTGTTGGAGAAGCATGGCTACCAGAAGAACAAACAAATCTGTCTTGGAAGAAGTACAGCCAGAGCGCTCCTGGGAAGCCAGGATTGGAGAGAGTATCTCTCATACGCTGAAAAAGGACATTATGATTGTTTAGGTGGTGGATCGGCAAAAAAGACCACACAAGACGGACTGCCACAGTGACAGTGGAGTCAAACATAACAACAATCGTGAGGAATGGCACAGGACTGGGCAGTTTCATTCTGTGGTATATAATGTTGCTAAGAGTTGGGACTGACTCGACAGTACCTAACAACAACACAACAAAACACCGTGAGAATATAAGACCTGGAAATAAAATTTTAAAACCATGTGGATCTATGGATGAGGTGAGAATCCTCTGACAAAGGGTGGTCCCTTGTGAGTTGGGAAGACAACCAAAGACAAATTGGGTTCAGGAGCCCAGTTTCTCATTGAAGACATGAACTTCTAGATATCTCTACTCAACCAACGTCAAATATAGATTATTCTTTATATTAAATACTGTAAAGGATTCAGAACAACTCTGTCATTCAGTAACTCCATTGGCAAGGGCGTCATTCAGCCAGTGTAGTACATGACAAGATTTGGGGGTGGGAGGGCACTTTTATACAAATTTCTAAACTAAGAAAATAAGAAAAAGTACATGTAACTCACTGAACTTGGAAACCTATCAACTTAAACCTATGTCAGGAGAGTAATGACATTTGAGCTCCCAGGGAATTCTGTTTGAGATTTGTTATCATAAAAGTGGTTTCATTTCTAAAGTTTGACTCGAGAGTTACATCATTCTCTACGCCATTATTGTTTGGTCCAAAGAGGACAAGAAGTAGGCAGGACAATTACTCTCTTCTCCTCTCTAATGAGGCTCTCAGGGAGCCTGGCCCCAGCAGTCAGAGAGTCTCTTGTCAATGCCTGCTCTTTGTTTCCACAAACACCTTTCTGCCACACAGAACTGACACCACGATGCCTGCTCTTTACTTGCTCAGTATCTGCTTATATTTTCAGGATTTTTCAATCTTCTCAATAAAGAGAAGGGTTGGCCAGTTATGCAAGGGTCAACAACACATAGTAGGTACATCAACAACTTCCCCCAGGTAACATTACAGCAAAAGAGACATGGACATTTGTCTTTAAGACATGATGTTCTTTTAGGAGCTTCCTTTGCTAAATTATCCAGATCTAGGAAACAATGGGCGAAATCCTGAATCCATCATCTGGATCTTGAGATAAACCCAGTAGAAAGTAGCAATGTCTCTTTAGCAGTTACACCGGAGATGGGGTTAAGAACTGAAAAAGTGTAAGTAGAGAAAAACATAGCCACAGAGTTGGGTTGTGCATATTTCTGTGTAGTTTTCCATTTTAAATATACAAAATAAGAGTCAAGGAGTCCAGTCGGAATATATAAGATTGAGTATCGAAAATTGGGAGTGAATGTGGACAGATCTTTTCTTAGCAACTCCATTAACAGATCTGCAAACATGCCTTAGTCTGGTGCTTGACTTGTTACATTGTATCCATCCAAGTCTAGGTTTCAGAATTTTCTGTTGTACATTAGTCTGAATTCATGACTCAGACAAACGAGTCCTGTGTCTCTGAGTTCTTCCTCCTGGGATTCTCCAGGCAGCCCCAGGAACAGTTCCTCTTCATGCTCTTCCTGAGCATGTACCTGGTCACAGTCCTGGGAAACCTGCTCATCATCCTGGCCATCAGCACTGACTCCCGCCTGCACACCCCCATGTACTTCTTCCTCGGTAACCTGTCCTTCGTGGATGTCTGCTTCTCCTCCACCACCGTCCCCAAGATGCTGGCCAACATACTCAGCAGTCAGAGCATCTACTTCTTTGAGTGTCTCACACAGATGTATTTTTTCATTGTTTTTACGGGCATGGACAATTTCCTCCTGGCTGTGATGGCCTATGACCGCTTTGTCGCTGTGTGCCACCCCTTACACTACACAACAAAGATGACCCCTCAGCTCTGTGCTCTGATGGTCTCTGGGTCTTGGGTCATTGCCAGTATGCATGCTCTGTTGCATACCCTGCTGATGGCTCGACTCTCATTCTGTGCAGACAACACAATTCCCCACTTCTTCTGTGATGTGTCTCCTCTCCTGAAACTGTCCTCCTCTGACACGTACCTCAATGAGATGGTGACTCTTAGTGAAGGAGGCCTACTAATGATCATCCCATTGGCTTCCATCCTGGTTTCCTACATTTGCATCACTTGGGCTGTCCTGAGAGTCCCATCCACAAAGGGGAAATGGAAAGCCTTCTCCACCTGTGGCTCCCACCTGGCTGTGGTTTCCCTCTTCTATGGCACCATCATTGCTGTGTATTTCAACCCTTCATCCTCCCACTCAGCTGAGACAGACTCTGCAGCTACTGTGTTGTACACGGTGGTGACCCCCATGCTGAACCCTTTCATCTACAGCCTCAGGAACAAGGACATCAAAGGGGCCCTAACAAAAGTGATTTGTAGGAAACAACAAAGACATGGACTCTGAATATCATATAGGAAGCTGGTTTGTAATAAAATTTTCTTCCATTATTCTCTAAAATATGGCAGTTGTCCATCCATATATTCATCTTGAAAGGATGAAGTTTTAGGTACAGACTCCTGAAGTTTAGTAGAGAGACATCATTTTACCAAATGATTAGACTATTTCCAACTGCCAATGTACTCGAGCCCAAACCACCACGAACACCGTGAACCCAAACCGGCAGCCCAAATAAAGTTCTGCCCTGTTTTTTGTACTTATTATATATTATTATATTATAAGAAAGAAAATTGCAACTTAAGAGTCATGGGAGTTCTCAATTTAGAAGGTGTTAGAAAAGTCTTTTTTCTTGAGTGTGAGGTAATTTTTCATGAGATTTGGCTTTGATCTGGATTAAATGTTGTCAGAAACAGGGGTAAATCTTTATTTGGTATGTCAACATCTGATCTAGAGGAAAGAGTAAGGTAGATGTAAGCTATAAGTAAAGTCCTGGTGTGGTGCTTCAGGATAAGCACTGGACTGTAAGGTTAGTATGAACTGCAAGGTGACAGTTTAAACTCATCAGCCGCTCCTCGGAAACCCTGTACATAGTCACTACGAGCTGGAACCAACTCACCAGCACTTAATAACAACAAAGTCATAGTCAGCAACGCATCAGTCATCACTTATCTCCGCCCGGATGGGGGTATTTGGTTATTTCTGTGCCTTGGACAATGTTTCTGTTTTTGTCTATGTGTCGACATGACAACTGTGATTGAGTTTTGTTTTGATCCGTCCTGGTCAACTTGTCTGATACAGTGGATTCTCTATATTCACCAGGGAAACAATTCACTTAGGGCTCTGGGAAGTCCTATCCCTGTTAGGCATTGGAGCCAATTATTATCAGCTTTATTTCTGAGCTTTATATATCAGGCAAAGTGTCCTGATGGTGCCGTGGTTTAGCATTTGTTTGGTAAACAAAAGGTTGGCTGTTCAAGCACTCCAGCTGTTCCCTGGGATAAAGATGGGGTAATCGGCTTCCTTAAAGATTTCATCTTAGGAAACCTTATGGGGCGGTTCTGCCCTGCCCATAGGGTCGTTATAAATCTCATTCCACTCAACAGCATTGGCTTTGGTTTGAATGTCTGATACAACATCATGGCAGGTATACGGGTAATTTACACAAGGAGTGTCCTCCTCAATCCCAATTCCCAGTGATGCCTATTTCAGCTTTTTCTTGTCTCCTGTTAATGTGCTCAAGTATTTGTCAATAGAGCCTCACTTATTTTATATCAAACCCTTTCCAAATTGCTAGACAACCTCCACACTTCCTATTTTGCTAACCTTATGTAGTTCGACCAGGTTTCTTTAGCAAAATTTACTCACTAGCCATTTTGTTTCTGCATTAAAAAATAATGAAGATTTGCAGTTTAAAATGTGGCTAGAACTGTATTTTGAAACAACAGTGGAAAATAACAAATTTGAAATTATGTAAAACACCACTGAATAGAATGTTCTGGATTTTGAGAAATAAAAGTAGACAGTTTTCCTCATTTCTCCTTTCAGTGAGATGGATGAAATGGCATCTGGTGTGAAAACTAGCAAAATTCAGACTCGGGCTGTTTCTGAGTTTAGCATGTGATTACCTTTTTAAAATATAGATCATATATGTGCTTTACAATGTTTGTCTTGAAGAATACATGGAAGTTTTCAATAGTATCTTATTCAGCGTCATCGAGTTGGTTCCAACTCACTTGACCCTATATAGCGATTCCAAGGAGTGGCTGGTGAGTTTGAACCATTGACGGTGCAGCTTACCCTACAATGCCACACCAATAGTCTAGGTATCCACAAATTCTTCATATGATGAACAGTGTCCGTTCCTTCAGATTTAAAGAAACACACAACCTCGGTTTGAACATGTGCCTGTGTATGGTGGTGTGGGCAAACAAAGGGTGTGACACATTAAATGTCCTCCTCAATTGTTGTCATTGTTGGGAACTGTGGCGTTGTCTCGGACACTAGCTAACATATGTACAATAGAACAAAATTTTGCCCGCTCTGCACCATACCAACAATCCTTGTTATGTGTGAGTCCAGTGTTGCAGTCACTGTGAAAATCCATCTTATTGAGGGTCTTCCTCTTGTTTGCTGACCCTCTACTTTACCAAGCATGATTTTCCTTTCCAGTCCTGATAATATGTCTACATTGTGTTGTTAAGTGTCTTCAAGTCAGTTCTGACTTATAGCAACCCAGTATAGGGTTTCCAAGGAGCAGCTGGTGTGTTTGAACTGCCGGCCTTGTGGTTCGAAGTCCAGTGCTGATCCTACAGCACCAACCCAGCCTGTGTCCATACGACAGTAAACAACATGAAGCCTTGCCAGTCTTGCTTCTAAGGAGCATTCTGACTATACTTCTTCCACAATGAATTTGTTCCTTCTTTCAGGAGTTCATAGTATGTTCCTTCTCAGTTAGTATGCTCGATTACTTTTTATTTCATGTATGTCATTTTTTGGTTGCTTTTATATTTTCACAGCAAATCCTCATCTACATTAGGTTTTCATGTAATTATATTAACATGTAATTGTGTAGGCAAAATTCCATATTAATTAAAAGATCATTTTAAAATTTATTACTATTTTTGATATCTAACTTCTCTCATTTTTAGGTGACTACGGTAGCGTAGTGGTTACGAATCAGGCTGCGAACCATAAGGTCAGCAGTTCGAAACTACCAGCTGCTCCGCAGGAGAAAGATGAGGCTTTCTACTCCCGTAAAGATTTACACCCTCGGAAACCCTGTACAGGGTCGCTATGGGTCGGAACCGACTCGAAGGCACTTAACAACAACAACAACATTTGGTAGAGGATTGTGCCATATATTTCTTACGAATATTTACATTCATACAATTCTATTAATCACATACTTTAAAGATGTATTTATTTTATCTTAGCATTCTTGGTTGCCTTTCCCTTGTAAACCTATGTTTATATATATATATATTGTTTTCTAATTTAACATTAATACCTGACATAAAGTCATGAGTGATGGTGGAGGCTGAACAATATAATGAATGTAATCAATGTCACTGACCTATATAAATGAAGACTGTAGAAACAGCAAATCATCTGTTACCTGTATATACTTTTGACAGTTAAAAAAAATGCTCATCAAAACAGAGTAAGAAATATAAACCTGAAAACATCAAATTCAATCACAGTTTGTACATTTACTCAGCTGTTTTACTCTTGTAAATAAGATGTCAATAAACAATTTTGTAAATTCATCTCTAGTACCCTTGGTTCTTTCCAAAGAATCAAGTCCTAAAAGAGGAAAAGCTAAATAACAGTTGACATTTTAGTACATGCTGTCTGCTGAACAACTAATTCTGAGAAGCTGGATTATATGAAGAACATCATGACATTAGGAGTGGAGGAAGACTCATTAATAGCCTGTGATATGCAAATCATAGAACGCTGCTAAAACCAAAGAGGACTTAAAATACTTACTGATGCAGATCAAAGATGACAGCCTTCAGTCTGGGTTGCTCCCCAATGTCAAGAAAATTAAAATCCTCACCACTGGACCAATAAAAAGCATCATGATAAATGGAGAAAAGATTGACGTTGTCAAATACTTGATTTTGCTTGGATCCATCAACATTCATGGAAGCAGCAGTCAAGAAATAAAATGGTGTTCAGCATTAGGCAAATCTGCTGCACAAGACCTCCTTAAAGTGTTCAAGCGCAAAGATGTCAGTGTGAGAACTAAAATGTGCCTGACCCAAGCCATGGCAATTCCAATAGCCTCATAAGCATGGGAAAGTTGGACAAGAATAAGGAAGACCGTAGAAGAAATGATGCATTTAAGTTCTGGTGTTGGAAAAGAATATTAAAGGTGCCATGGACTGCCAGAAGAACAAATGAGTCTGTATTGGAAGGAGTACAATCAGAATGCTCCTTAGAAGCCAAAATGGACAGACTTTATCTATTATACTTCAGACATATTATCAGGAAGGACCAGTCCCTGAAGAAGGACATCATTCTGGGTAAAGTAGAGGGTCAGTGAAAAGGAGGGAGAACCCCAATGAGATGGATTGGCTCAGTGGCAGCAGTAATGGACTCACGTGTAGCAGCAATTGTGAGGATGGCACAAAACCGGGGTGTTTCATTCTGTTGTGCACAGGGTCCCTCTGGGTCAGAATCTACTCAACATCACTTGACAACATTAACTACACTGTTTTATTCCAGAAAATGTTATCACGTTATTTCCCAAGGTCAGGGTCTGAATTCACCTTCTCCACACATTCTCATCGGTCCCGGGGTGTTAATATTTTGCCAATTTATTAATTAAAATGATATTGTATTTGCATCTCCGTTTTCCAATTTCATAAACATTAACTGAAAACATCAGTAAGTATTTTATTGTTGTTGTTAAGTACCATGGAGTCGGTTCCGACATAGTGACCCTGCACAGGGTTTCCGAAGCTGCAAACCTTTACAGGAGCAGAAAGCCTCATCTTTCTCCCCCAGAACAGCTGATAGTTTCGAACAGCCAACCTTGAAGTTAGCAGTCCTATTCGTAACTACTACGCTACCAGAGCTCCTTAGTATTTTACTAGAAAGCCTAGTTTTGCAAACCACAATGTTGCTATCCAGTCATTTTATGTGATTTATTGTGCATCTGGCATTATTTACCATTCTTTTCTTTTTCAATCTCATCCATCAAAAGGGAACCAGATTCTATAACACAGTCTCTCCGTGCTCTGTATTTCCTTGCCCCATCCATTTGTCATCTCCTACTCTATTATCCTGGAGGCTTGCTGTGACGCTGTGGGTTAATGCACCACACTGCAAAGCCATTTGAACTGCAAGGTCGGCAGTTCAAGCTCACCAGCTGCTCCTCAGAAGTGCTATACAGGGTCGCTATGGGTCGGAACCGACTCGATGGCACTTAACAACAACAACACTATTATCGCTATATTTGTTTTTGTCCAAGTTTTTTTCTTAGACTTCTTCTATCTTATTCTACCCTCTACTGTATAACGACACCTTTCTCCTGTATGTAACTGTAACTAAACCTGAAGACTTCTGAATCCATATAGACCTTGACTGTACACCAATATATTGAACTCTTGAGCTACTCAACCTGGATATCTTATATAGATCCACACCCACCATTTCCTGTGTGCAGTGCAGTAAATTACTTCATTTAATGCACTGGACTGCAAAGTCAGTTTGAACCTCAAGGTTGGTGGTTCGAGGTCACTAGTTGCTCCTCGGAAGCCCTATACAGGGTCCCTATGGGTCAGAATCAACTGGATGGCACTTAGCATCAACAACAACAACAACACACCTCGTCTACCTATAGTCTTTGTAACTCCAACCAAACAGCTTTTTATCCTGATGAGTGTGGGTAAGAGAAGATTGGAGAATATGATGAGATTCAGCTGTAAATGGTTTTCCCTAGGGCTAGTGGTGATTGTAAAAACATGTAAATATAACAAGGGGTTGGGTCAATTTCGTCATCCTGCTGGATTTGAAATGAGCCATCACAAAAAGCAGGATGGAAGAATCTCATTACAAACAGAAGGAAGAGCCAGACGTGAAGTGTATCCTATTGGCCCTGAACGTTGAAAGTTCTTGATTCAGGAGACAGAACTGTGACAAGAGAGGGATGGAAGTAGCAAAATAAAAAACCAGAGCAAGAGGCAGAGATTCCTGGCCCACAGAGCAAGTACAACTGAGGGTCTTCCGACGGGAGGATTCCTGGAGTAGGCTACCTTCTGGCACTTCACTGGAGGAGCTCGGTTTGCTGACTTAGGAACCTAGAGCTAAGTGCCTTCAGGCTGAGGTTTACAGCGGAGTGGAGTGTCTGGGAGTATCAGCAGCCACGAAAGACCTTTGGAACATTGCTGGAGAATGGCAAAGGCTAAACGGACTGGGGCAGAGAAACGTGTGCCGGTGGACATGGATGGGAAGAGGGTGTCCTGACTGAAAGGACTGTGCCTCAGCCAGTTGTATTCCTGAATTATGGCCTGTTTCCTTCCTTTACGGATAGACACTTTATATATATGGCCATTGCAATGAATTACCGAACCGAGCTGAGCAGAGTGTTGTAGAAGGAATGGCTGGTGTCTGATTTAATACAGGAGGTAGAAGGCTGGAAGCTTGTCTGACTTCTGCCTCATAGGAACCAGGCTTGGGCCAATGCTGTGTTTTATTCTCTTCTCCCTTTGGGTAAAGTTAGAGGAGGGAGAATGCCAGCCTCGAGGCCTGTTTTTTGCACTACTGCATCCTGTCTGCCCCAGAAGCACAAGCACAGCTCCGACTTTTCTCCAGACTGTGTTGCCTAACTCAGTGGACGGCACCACCATGTTGGGTCTCAGCAGCCGCTGGCTTCACCCACTTACTCAGACAGCCACTGAGCACTGTGTGCTCGACAGCATTAGTGACCCCCATGCTAGTCCCTACTCCTGCAGCGACCATGTTTTAGGGGCCCAACACTTACTAGACTGTTGTCACACTTCATCTTAGATTCTCTGCCTCAGGGTTTCCCAGTCTGATTCCACCCATGGTTCAGTCACAAGGATTATTCCACAGTGCAAATCGGATCACATCTTCTCTGGAATGTCAAGTTTTGAAGACGTTCCCAGTGATCCAGAAAAATATCCAAACTTCCTAATACAACACCTCTTGTAGCAACAGGTGTAAAAGAACACCTGTCAATTATGACAGGTTGATGGTGGTGTGCTGTGGAGTTGGTTCCAACTCATAGGGACCCTATACAGGGTTTCTGAGGCTGTAAATCGTTATGGGATCAAAAAGCCTCAACTTTCTACTGGAGAACAGCTGGGAGATTCAAACTTCAGATCTTGAGATTAACAGCCCGACTCATAACCACTTGTTATTAAAGGATAAAACTAGGTCAACCAGACTGAACGACGACCCTGTTTACAGGGAAGTGTGGTCTGCTGCCGCTCCAGGCCTTTCTCTCTCGGCTCTAACTGTTACTTTCTTATTCCAGCCTAACCTGATTACTCCTTCCCCAGTACGCTGAGTAACCTGAGAGCCATACTTACTTTCTTCTGCCGGTAATTCCTTCATAAACCCCTTTCAGCTCAGTGACCTCCATTTCCAGAAAAGCAGCTATCTGAGTTTCAAACTCTGACTCATAGTGACCCTGTATAGCGGAGCAGCTGGTGAGCTGGGACTGCCGACCTTGCGGTTCAAATCGACCTTGCAGTCCAAATCGACCTTGCAGTCCAGCGCACTAACCTGCATTTATAGACAATTTCAAGAACAGATTCAATGCATTAGATAATAAGGAGCTCTGGTAGCTTAGTGGTTACGAATCGGGCTGCGAACCTTAAGGTCAGCTGTTCGAAACTACCAGGCGCTCCGCGGGAGAAAGATGAGGCTTTCTACTCCCGTAAGGATTTACACCCTCGGAAACCCTGTACAGGGTCGCTATGGGTCGGAACCGACTC
>NW_006408775.1:3554669-3556944 GCF_000296735.1 Chrysochloris asiatica
TCTCAAGGTGAAAGAAAGAAGTTAAGCAAAAATCCAAGCCTCACGTTATTAAAGGATTCTATGGGCAAAATATTGAAGGATGCAGAAAACATGAAAGGAATACATAGAGCCACTGGGTCAAAAAGAAATAGTTGGTGTTCATCCTTTCAAGAGACAGCATATAATCAAAAACCGATAGCACTGAAGGGTGAAGTCCAAGCTGCCCTGAAGACCTCTGCAAAAACACAAGACTCCAGGATTGATGGACTACAAATCAAAACATTCCCAAAACAGACACAGCATTGGAGGCACTTGATAGCATGGCTCTGCCGACCTAAACAAAACGGAGTCAGCTCAGTTACTGGGTCTCACCTAAGGACCCTGCAAATGAAGAAGTTTAAAATTAGCTAAGAAGACCTATGGTCCTAGAAGGAGAACCAGACAGGCGAGGAGGACATGCTTAAATGCACCCAGATAGTTACCTCAGGAATTAAGCAGCTGAACCCCGAAAGGCAGACTGTTTGAGGAAGTTTACTAATTTATTGCTCCCTTTTCCCTAAAGGCAGACTGTTTGAAGAAGTTTATAAATGTATTCTTTCACTTTGCCTCCTTGATGTTAAAATAGATTACGCGTCCATCCAAATGTAACTTACCCTACATAATGTGCCTGTCCTTCATAGTAGACAGAACGGTCTTGAGAAATGATTCTCTCCATCCTCCAGACTGCTGGCTTTCTGCTAATAAAGCGTGGATTTGGTCTCTCCCGTCTCTCTGATTGACTACAGTGAGAGGCAGCAAACCCATGTTTCGGTTTGGCATCTTGCTTACTACCAGCAGACGGCTACCTGGTCTACCAAATGGAAGAGATTCTTATTGTTTTCATTCCAAAGGAAGACGACTCATCAAAATGTGCAACTCATCAAACACTATCATTAATATCGCATGTAAGTAAAATTTTGCTGAAGAAAATTTTTAAATGGTTGCAACAAGTACATCTACTGGGAACTGCCTGCAATCTGAGACAGATTCAGAAGAAAACATGGAACGAGGGCTATCATTATTTGACATCACATTGTATCTTGACTGAAAGCAGAAAACACCAGAAAGATGCTTACATTATTTTAATGACTATGCAAAGACTTTCGACTGTGTGGATCATGACACATTATGGATAACTTTACAAAGACTAGGTATTCCGGAACACTTAATTGTGTGCTTAAGGAACCTGTACACAGACCAAGAGACAGACATTTAAAACAATAAAGGAAACATTTGAACCAGGCTTATATCCTGTCACTATACTTTCTCAATCTGTATGCTGAGCAAATAATGTGAGAAACTGAATTATATGTATAAGAATGTGGTGTCAGGATTGAAGGAATAGCCACTAACACCCTGCAATATACAGATGAAATAACCTTGCTTGCTAGAAGCCCAAGAGGACTGGAAGTACTTACTGATGAAGATAAAAGACTACAGCCTTCAGTAATGATTGCACCTCAATATTAAGGAAACAAAAATCGTCACAAGTGGACCAATAAATAACAACATAATAAGTGGAGAAAAGACTGAAGTTGTCAAAGACTTCATTTTGCTTGGATCCACAATCAACACTCATGGAAGCAGCCATCAAGAAATCAAATGACATATTGCAGTGGACAAATCTGCTGCAAAAGACCTCTCTAAAGTGTTAGACATCAAAGAAATAAATTTGAGGAACAAGGTGTGCCTGACCCAAGCAATGATATTTTCAGTCACCTCATATGCATGTGAAAATTGGACAGTTAATAAACAAGACTGAAGAAGAATCAAGGCATTTGAATCATAGTGTTGGAAATGAATACTAAAAGTACCATGGACTGCCAGAAGAAAAAAAGTCTGTTTTAGAAGAAGTTCAGCCAGAGTTCTGCCTGGAAGTCAAGGCAGTAAAATGCACCGCTCATACTTCAGACATATCCTAAGTATGGATCAGTCCCTGGACATGGACGTCAGGCTGGGCAAAGCGAGGGTCACAGAAAAGAGGCAGACCACCAATGAGACGGACTGACACAGAGGCAGCAGCATTGGGGTAAAAACTCACAATTGTGAAGATGGCACAGGAGGACCAGTGTTTATTAGTGTTGTGCACTGGGTCAGCATGAGTAAGAACAGACTCAACGACACCTAACAATAACAATATAGACTACCAGAAGAACAAACAAAATGGTCTTCAAGCATGAAGTGACTGGCTTACAAGCTTTCGAGGGAGCCTAGATGCAGAGGGCATGGAGGAAGGTAGAATCTCCACTGAGCAGTA